>NW_027602488.1:0-34765 GCF_053455715.1 Rhinoraja longicauda
GAGAGAGGGGGAGGTGGAGAGAGAGAGATGGCAGTCCAAATTTCGTCCAATTTGGATGACAAATAAAGCTATCCTGATATATCTTGATCTTGATCAATGATCAGGGACTGTCATTAAAAATGATCAATATATCTGACAGGCAATGGTGTTATTTTTCCTGCTTAATCTGCATCTTTGAGCAAGGGGGTGATTGGGTGAATGTGAGGGGCTGGGGGTCCCGGAGCGGGGCCGGCCATGGGATCATCCGCCCGGGACTGACAGCTGGAAGATGCGGTGGTGAATGTGAGGAGCCGGAGCCCGGAGCGGAGAGACTGCGGCCGCCCTCCGGGATGCGCTCAGGGCGCGGGTTTATTAATGAGCCGCAGCGCTGAGGTGAGCGGATATTTCACCGCGCTCTTCACCTGCTCCCTGAACTTGGACTGGGTCGCCGCGTAAATAAATGTGTTGGTGCAACAGCTGAGATTCCTCAGCAAATACCCGACGTAGTTAAAGATATATTGGGATTCATTCCGATCATTCCCAATCCCTGTGATCTGATAATAGACGAAGTCTACAACATACGTCATCCACAGGAGGATGAAGCTGCCGGAGATGGTGAAGAGTAAAACCACAGACCTCCTCCTGCTCTCCATCTCCGGGTCACTGCGCTTCTCCCCCTTGCTCTGACCCCTCAGCCCCTGACGGACCCGACTGGCCACTAAAATGTGCCAGACTGTCAGAGCGTTGAGCTGCAGGATCACAGCGAAAGGGAGGAACGGAGTTATAACCGTGTCGATCCAGTCAAATGCCACCCACCCGGGGTCAGTGTAAACACTGTCCACCGGGGCACAGTCCCACGGGACATTGTCGATGGTTGTCCGGGGTACCAGTGTGAAGTAGCGGGGAACGTTTTTCAGACACAGCAGAACGCCGGCTGTTGCGAGAACCGCAGCCGCAGTTTTCCCGGTGCAATATTTAGTTTTCAGCTTCTGGCAACAAATGGCGACAAAGCGATCAAAGGTGAAAGTGACGGTGAACCAGACAGAACAGTCTGTAGCTGAATACCTCAGTACTTCGTTAACACTGCACACAGGGGTGATGGCCAGGAAACTCCAATAAAAGTAATGGGATCGGATCTGATACAAAATGACCTCGGTGATCAGGGTGAGTAGATCGGCCGCTGCCATGGCCACCAGGTAGCGAGTGGTGCAGGTGGAGAGGCCGCACTTTCCCCGGGACAGGATCACAATCGCCACTAAATTCACTGCGGAAAGAGAAGGGGAGCGGACACTGGGCATTACTGAACACGGTCTCCGGGGCTGAACACCGGCTCCACTTTCAGATGGAGATCAGGAGTGTTGGAGTCGGTGCGCGGCTGCAGGTTTAACAATGTCAGACCCGGCTCCGACTGTGCCCGACCTGCCTGCTTCAGGGGAGAGGAGATAAGGCGACGGGCGGGGTAAAGGGCGGGGAGGGAACGAGCAGCCGCCCGCTACAATAGGCGGAATGGTCCTGTCTACAGTTAACCCCGCTCACAGTCTCTGATGGGGCCGGTTTGACAGACTTAACCGTGACCGGCCGCGTTTAACCAGGGCTCGGGGAACTCGGCATCTGATGGGGACGAGGAGGGTTCCAGAGGGAAGGCAGGGACAACTTAGGATCCGGCAGCAGAGTGGCTCCGTTAATGGATTCATTCCTCAGTTCGGTAACAACACACGCCGGTAGATCCGCGGCCACTGGTTCAGGAGATCCATCCAATTATTGACCAACAGGCGGGTGGAATCCGACTGTGACAGACTCCACAGTGAGACGTGTCCACAGGAGCGGGTGTTCACTCTGATCAATAACTCAGACACAGTGAACTTCACAATGTAAACCCCTTCCCAGTCACACCGTCCCGGAGAGCTGCCTGTCCCGAGCACTGGGACAACTCTGGGCAAGGTCCCACTGAAGGCAAGAACAACATTCTAGTGGGTCCCGGCAGTGGGAGAAAAAGAGGGTTAGTTTCGGCTGCCTGAAAATGAGAAAAATCACAGCGTTAATTCAAAGATATTTCATTTAGAGGATTGATATACTTCACATATTCTTGTACAACAATCATCAGTTAGGAATATTGTAACACGATCAGAATCATGTCAACACCGGTTAACAGACGGAGTTATAAAACTTGAATCGTTCTGCTCACTTACCAGGGACTCCAACGGCAGCAATGATCACGTACAAGATTTTCTCCACGGCGAAATATTCGTACAGCTTTTCCCACATGTTCTCTGCCCAGCGACGTGTCCCCGTGAGTTACCGGTAATCTCTCGGAATGAAATGCCGGGGCAGAACATTCCCGGAGATTTTATACCATTTTCCGTCTCCACCGGGACAGTGAAGTTTCAACAGAATTAAAAATAGAGCTTTTGAAATGATTCGCAAACAGATGACATCAGCCAAGTGAAATCCCTGCTGAGACAGGTCGTGATTTATTCAGGGAATTGATTGAGAAACTCCAAAGACTGGGAATTGTGGCGATACCGGGGGATGGAAATTGGGAGCGGCATTTTTCCAGCAAAGGGGATATTGGTTCAAACTCCATCTGGTCCAACTCTCCACCTCGTGTTGTTTATCTGATTTCCTTCACTCAGCAAGGCAATCCCAAATTTAAGGGACCATCTCAATGCTTCTGGTGCCCAGTTTAAAGGTGGACTAGACAGCCTTTGTCCACGTGATGAATTAGTTCAACAGATCACATCAGACTAAAATGGCCCGTCCACTCTGTTTTAACACTCAATGTGATCGCGGCTTAACTGATTGTAACCTCAACCCCACACTCCCGGCGACCCCTAGTAAGCATTTAGTCCTTGCTTGCCTGGAATGGATCTGGCTTTGCCTTGGGACAACAACATTCTCTACCTTCATCACCTCTGAGGAGGAACGACCCAAAGACTCACGACACTCAGTGAACAGAACCATTGCCGTCTCACAATTGTCTTAAAAGTAGAACACACGGCGAATGATGCAACATCTCTCCCTCCTCTCTTTCTCTTTCTCTCCATCTTTACTGCTATTCTCTCTCTGAACTGTTATTCTCGCCCCTACACTCTCTATTCTCCCTCTCTGTGCCGCCCGCTCTCTGCCAACCTCTCTCCCCTCCCACTCTTACTGCATCTCTCCCTCCTTCTCCCTGTATCTCTCTAATGCTTCCCTCTCCCCCTTTTGCCAACCCACTCGCTCTGAACTCCCCTCTCTCCTCATTTTTCCCACTCTCCCTTTGATCGTTCACTCTCCCTCCACCTCTTCATTCGTCTTCTCCCCTATCTCTCCCTTTTATCTTTGTACGACCTATTTCTCTATCCATTTCCTCACCTCTCCATCACTTACCATCACTTCTCTTTCCAAAGCCTTTCTTGGCAAGTGCAGTTAAAACGGTTAGCCACCATGGGATGTAACAGCTGTCCCTAAACCCCCTCCCTCACGCTCGAGAAGCCCTTCCAGGTGAGACAGATGTTCACCTGCACCTCCTCTAATCTCATCTACTGCATGTGGTGTTCCAGATATGGCCTCCTTTACATCGGCGTGGTGAAATGGAGACTCGGCGACCGTTTTGTCGAACACTCACCCTCGTTCTGCTAAGGCTTGCCGTATCTCCCCGTTGCAAGCCATTGTAACTCCCCCTCGCACACTGACCTTTCTGTCCTGGGCCTCCACCAGCGCGAGAGAGGTTACTTTAAAACAGAAAGAACGCCGCTTCATAGTCCGCTTGGGAACCTTGCAACCTAATGGTATGAACATTAGCAAATGCCAGGTAACTAACGTGCAACTTCACGCTTTTCCGTCGCTCTATCTCTTCCTTCACGCAGACTCGCACTTGTTAATCCCCTCCACCTCCATCTTCAACCGATATTCCCTCCTCTCTCTTTATATTTCCAACCTGCTCAATCCTTATCTCGCAACTTTTATCTTTTAACCTCTGGTCTCAACCACCTAACTATTAAAACGGTATTCACCCACTCATCATTCAACTCGCTTTGTCCTGCTGTTCCAGCCTTCTCCAGCTTCACACCACAATCAGTCTGAAGAAGGGTCTCATATCATATCATATCATATATCTACAGCCGGAAACAGGCCTTTTCGGCCCTCCAAGTCCGTGCCGCCCAGTGATCCCCGTACATTAACACTATCCTACACCCACTAGGGACAATTTTTACATTTACCCAGCCAATTAACCTACATACCTGTACGTCTTTGGAGTGTGGGAGGAAACCGAAGATCTCGGAGAAAACCCACGCAGGTCACGGGGAGAACGTACAAACTCCTTACAGTGCAGCACCCGTAGTCAGGATCGAACCTGTGTCTCCGGCGCTGCATTCGCTGTAAAGCAGCAACTCTACCGCTGCGCTACCGTGTCTCGAACCGAACTTCACCCATCCATGTCCTTGGCAGGCTTAGCCAGTTCAGCATGCCCTCTACAACTCTCACCAACTTCGACAGATGCACCATAGAAAGTATTTTATCAAGATGCATCACAGCTTGGTTTGGGAACAGCTCCATACAAGAACGCCAGAAATTGCTGCGAATTGTCCAGACCATCACACAAAGCAACCTCCCATATATTGACTCAATTTATAAACCACGCTTCCTCGGCAAGGCCAGCAGCATAATCAAGAACGAGTCGCACCATTGCCACTCCTGCTTCTCCTCTGTCCCATCAGGTAAAATGCACAGAAGTGTGAAAATGCACACCTCCAGTTTCAGGGACAGCGTCTTCCCAGCTGTTATCAGGCAACGGAATCATCCCACCACAACCAGAAAGCAGTGCTGAACTACTATCTACCTCTGTTGATCCTCGGACTATCCTCGATCGGATTTTGCAGGCTTTACCTCGCACTGGACGTTATCCCCTTATCATGTATCTATACTCTGTAAATGGCTCGACTGTAATGAAGTATTTTGTTTCCACTGACTGGGTAGCACTCAACAGTCTTTTCACGGTACCTCCGTACACGTGACAATAAACTGCACTGAACTGACATACTCAACTAGATTTCTCCAGAGGTGTAGCCTGACTCACATTGGATATTGATTGTGTGTGACGGTGTGAGTGTGCGAGTCCGTGCAAGAGTGTGCTAGCACGTGTATGCGAGTGTGAATGTGTGAGATTGTGCACATGAGTCGGTGTGTGTGCGTATGTGTTAGTGTATGCGGTTGCAGGAATTTCAATGATTCAGTGATACCTTATTATCACGGACCCAGGTAGAGTGAAATGCTTAGTTTTGCAGACAACCCGGTAACATCATGTAGAAGACCTCACCGAGGCGGTCGGTACACAAGAGTCGCCACATTTTGACGCCGACAAAGTTACAAACGTTGGCCAGATAGTTCTCTCTCCTGCCTGCCGCCGCACCGCGGGTCGCCCCTTCGTTCTCGGCGGCCTTCCTCGCTCTCCAACGGTCCACCTCGCACTCTGCGGTTCCTCGCGGCTCCTACCTCGCTCCCGAGGCGCGGTTCTCATCGCCATCCGCGGTGGGCGAACCGGGCCGACACGGGCCGACTGAAGGGCTTGGCCCAGCTCACCGGGAACACTCCCGGCCACGCTGCGCTGCGCTGCTCGACGCGAACATCCAAGGATAAACTCAATCCCAAAATGTGCGCGTGTGCATGCGGGTCTACGTGTGAGAGAGCGGTAGAGTATGTAAGAGTGCCTATATTTGTGTGTGTGTGTGTGTGTCTGTGCGAGTGCGTGAGTGTGCGTGTAAGTGTGTGAGCATCAGTAAGTGTGGATGCAAGTGCGATTGAATGTATCTGTGTCTCTGAGTGGGAGAGTACATGTGGGTTTGTGAAGGACAGTGTTTGCGTCTGTGCGTGTGTGTGGCTGTTTGTGAGAATGTGAGAGAATATGTGGGATGTGAGTTTGTCAGAGTGTTTGAGCATGTAATGCTTTGATAGTGTGTGTGCGTGTGTGTCTGTGTGTGTGTGTGCGTGAGTGTGTGGGAGAGTATATGATGTTTTTGGCAGAGAATGTGTTCGTGTGTAAGTGTGTGATAAGTGCGTGTCTCTTAGTGCTAGTGCGTGTGAATATCTGTTAGTGTGAATGCATGTGTACGTGTGAGAGTATATTTGATTGTTTGTGATTGCATTTGAGAGATTGTGTGTGTCTTCGTGCGCGTGTATGTGTGTGTGCGTGTTTGACTGTGTTTGAGGGTGTGAACATGTGTGTTTGTAATGATGTAATGGCATACTGTGGGTTTTAGTGACGACGTGACACGCTGTGGGGATTTCTGATGGAGTGACACACTGTGCAGTGGAACTGATGGAGTGACACAATGTATGGTAGTAATGGTGGATTAACACACTGTGGGTTGGTACAGATGGAGTGACACACTTTGGAGTTGTATTGATGAAGTGACACACTGCGCAGTAGTGCTGATGGAGTGACACACTGTGCAGTGTACTGATGGAGTGACACAATGTGGGGGTAGTACTGATGGAGTGACACAATGTGGGGGTAGTACTGATGGAGTGACACAATGCGCTGTGTTGTTGTTTTTGTTGTTCGTCCTTCGGGTTGGAAGTTGACCATGACTTCACTTTCAGTTGGAGGATTGGTGACTGTGGGTCCTGAAGTGACTGGTGAGGCCAATCCGGGCCCGGAAGGCACGCCCACACGTAGGACACAAGTGGATGGGTGCTGCAGTGGAAGTGGGGGTAGCCCAGGCCTTGCGCGCGGTTCGTTTCCTCTGGGACTCTGCAGTGCGTCTGTTCTCTGCTGCACGGGCTCCTGTGATGAGCTTGCTACGCCAGGTTGGACGGCCCAGAGCAAGAGACTCCCAAGTGCTGAGGTTGATGTCCAAGTCTTTGAGGGACACTTTGAGGCAGTCCTTAAACCGTTTCTTCTGTCCTCCTACTGAGCGCTTGCCCTGACACAGTTCTCCATACAGAAGTTGTTGTGGCAGTCGACTCTCGGGCGTTCTGACGACATGGCCTGCCCATCTGGCTTGGGCTTTCCGTAGGAGGGTGTGTACGCTGGGGATTCCGACCCGTTCCAAGACCTCTGTGTCGGGAATTTTGTCCTGCCACCTGATGTGAAGGAGTCTGCGTAGGCAGCTCAAGTGAATGTGGTTGAGCTGTTTGGCATGTCTGCTATAGACAGTCCAGGTCTCACTGGCATAGAGTACCACTGCACGGTAGACCTTCAGCTTGGTGGTAAGGCTGAGTCCCCTCCGCTCCCAAACATTCCCACGGAGTCGCCCAAAGGCAGCGCTGGCCTTGGCAATCCTGTTGTTGACCTCAGCGTCAATGTTCACCACTCGCGAGAGTGTACTACCCAGATAGGTAAAGCTGTCGACTGCCTGTAGGTTCTGCCCCTTCACCGTGATGTGTGGTTCCTGGTAGGGCTTTCCAGGCGCGGGCTGGTACATAACTTCAGACTTTTTTGGTGCTATTGGAGAAACCAAAGTCGTCGCAGGCCTGTGAGAAGCAGTCCATTTAAAGCTGCATTTTCTGCTCTGTGCTGGCGTTGAGGGCGCAGTCATCAGCAAACAAGAAATCTCTGATGATGGTCTCCTTCACCTTTGTAACAGCTTGCAGGCACCTGAGATTGAACAGCCTGCTGTCAGTTCCTGAACCTGATGTGTATTCCATCCTGGCAGTCACGGAAGGCATCGGTCAGCATGGCAGAGAAGACCATGATGAAGAGTGTAGGGGCAAGAACAAAACCTTGCTTCATGCCTGTTGTCACTGGAAAGGCTTCCCATTCGTCTCCATCATCTGGCACTTTCACCATCATGCCGTCATGGAACTGCCGGACAATCGTGATGAACTTGCTGGGACGGCCAAACTTCTGCATTATCCACAAGCCATCTCTGCTGACAGTGTCGAAGGCCTTTGTCAGATCGACGAAGATCACGAACAGGTCGCTGTGCTGCTCTTGGCATTTTTCCTGGAGTTGGCGTGCAGCAAATATCATGTCGACAGTTCCACGCCCAGCACGGAAACCACACTGGCTTTCTGGAAGGAGACCCTGCTCAAGGTTTTGAATGAGACGGTTGAGCAGGATACGAGCCAAGATCTTCTCTGCTATGGACGGGAGGGCGATGCCTCAATGATTGTCGCAAGACTGGCGGTTGCCTTTCCCCTTGTGGGTGTGGACTATGCTGGCATCTTTCAGCTGTTGTGGGACCTTCCCTTCATTCCACATGGACTGGATGAGTTCAGTCAGCTTCTGCATCATGACAGGGCCTCCTACTTTGAACACTTCAGCACTACACTGTAGTACTGATGGAGTAACACCAGTTGATGCAGTTCTTGTGGATTGACACACTGTGGGTTGGTACAGATGGAGTGACACAGTGCAGCAGTACTGATGAAGTGACACACTTTGCAGTAGTTCTGATGGAGTGATACACCGTGGGCCTCTACTGATGTAGTGACACACTGCAGGTAATACTGATGGAGTGACACAATGAGTAGTACTGTTGTTATGACAAACTGTGAAGTAGTACTGACGAAGTGACACACAGTGGAATAATACTGTTTTAGTGACAAATTGTGAGGTAGTTCTGTTGTAATGACATACTGTGGGGAAGAATTGATGGATGAAACACTGTGGGATAGACTAATGGAGTGATACATTGTGAGGTAGTACTGAGGAACTGGCACACTGTGGCGTAGAATTGATGGACTGACACCCTGGGGTCGTACTGATGTAGTTCCACACTGAAGTAGTACTGACGGAGTGACAAACTGTGTGGTAGTACTCATGTCATTGCATCAGTACTACCACGCAGTTTGTCACTCCATCACCCCACCCCTTGGGTTAAAACTGATGGAGTGACACGCTGTGGAGCAGTACTGATGGTGACACACTGCGCGGTTGTACTGATGGAGTGACATACTTCGGTGTAGTGCTGATTGAATGACACACTGGGGGTGGTATGGACAGAATGGCGCACAGTGGGCGAGTACTGAAGTATTGACACAATGTTCGGTGGTACTGTCTGGTTGCACATTGTGACTTCCACACTGAAGTAGGACTGACGGTGGGGCAATACAGATGGAGGGTTACACTGTTGGGTAATACTAATTGAATGAGTCCGTGTGGTTGTACATAATGGAATAACAAGCTTAAGGCATTACTGATGGAGTGCATCACTGTGGTGTAGTACTGATGGAATAACATATTGTAGGGTAGTACTGATGGAGTAACACGCTCCAGTTTTGTACTGATGGAGTGTAACACTGTGGAGTAGTACTGGTGTAATGACGTACTTTGGAGGTGTATTGATGGAATGACACACTGTGGGGTAGCACGGATGTAATAGCACATTCTGTGGAGTGACGCAGTAATACTGATGGACTGACACGCTCTTCGGTAGTACTGTTGCGATGAAAAACTGTGCTGAAATAGTGATGGAATTACACACTATGGAGTCGCAGCGATGGGTTAGCACAGTGTGGGGTAATGCGAATGGAATGGCAGATTTGGGGTAGTCCTGATGGTGTGAAACACTTTGGGGAGTACTGATGGAAGAACATTCTGCTGTGAGTACTGATGGAGTGACACGTTCTAGGGTTGCACTGGAGTGACATGATGTGGGGGCAGTGCTGATGGACTGTAACACCATGGAGTTGTATTGATGCAGTGAGACACTGTGTGGTTTCACCGACGGAGTGACACACTGAGCGGTAGTACTATTGTGATGACAAACTGTGGTGTAGTACTAATGCAGTGATACACTGTTTGGTAATACTGATGGAATGACTCAATGTGTGGCAGCACTTATGGAGTGACCCACTGGGATAGTCCTGATTGAATGATAAACATCGGGTAGTACTAATGGAGTGAGACATGGTGGAGAAATACTAATAAAGTGAAACTGTGGTGAATTACTGATGGAGTGACACAGTGAGATAGGGCTGATGGAGTGACATACTGTGGGGAATACTGATGGAGTGACACGCCGCGTGGTAGTACTGATGTAGTGATAATGGATTGTTCTGATGGAGTGACACGCGTACTGATGCAATGATAGCCCGAGTGATATTCCTGATGGTGCGATGCTCTATGGGGAGGCACTGATGGAGTGGTACAGTGTAGGGTAGTACAGATGGAGTAACAAACGATATTTTATTACTGATGCAGTGGCACACTGTGGGTAGTGCTGGTGGAGTGATACACTTTGAGGTAGTACTGATGGAATGGCACTCTTTGTGGCAGTACTGACGCAATAGCATATTGTGGAATAGTACTGATTGTGTGACACCCTGCGGTGTAGTTGGATAGACATATACCAGAGTAATACTGGTGGATTGAAGCACTGTGGGGTAGTACTGATGGAAGGACTCATTGTGTAGTACTGATGGAGTGACACAACGTTGAATAGTACTGATAGAGTGACACCCTGTGTGGTAGTACTAATGGAATAATACACAAGGTGGTACTGATGTTGCAAAACACTGTGGGTGTGTATTGATGGAATGGTATATAGTGCGGTAGTACCAATGAAGTGAAACGCTCCGGGGTTGTACTGATGGAGTGACATAGTGTGTTGTAGTAATGATCGTCTAACACGCTGTAGGCTTGTATTGATGGAGTGATCACCAGTGGGATAGTATTGATGGAGTGACACAATGTGGGCAGTGCAGATGGAGCAATAGACTTTGGGGTAGTACTAGTGAAGTGACAAACTGTGGGCAGGTACTGATGGAGTGAAACATTTTGGTGTATTACTGATAGAGTGACACAGTGTGCGGTAGTACTGATGGAGGAACAAGCGATATGGTAGTACTGATGTCGTGGCACACTGTCGGATAATATTAATGGTGTGAAACTAAATGGGGTAGGACTGATGTAATGACACATTATAGTGTAGTTCTGATGGAGTGACACATTGAGGGGGAGAACTGATCGGATAGTACTGATAGTGGGATAGTACTGATGGAATGACTATCCATTTGCTTGTACTGATGCAATGGCATTCTATGGGATAGTACCGAATGAATGACACGTTGTGATGCAGTAATGATGAAGTAGCCGACGATTTGGTAGTACTGATGGAGTGACACGCTGTGCGATAATACTTATGGATTAGCATCCTGTGGGGTAGTAGTGAAGGACTGGTATATTTTGGGGTAGTACTGATATAGTGACACTTTCGATGGTATTATTGAAGGTGTGAAAAACTGTGGGTAGAACTGATGAAATTACATACTTAAGGTGGTACTGACACAGTGAAACGCCGTCGGGAAGAAATGATGGAATGACATACTGTGGGGTTGTACTGATGAGAGTGACACGCTCTTGGGTACGACTAATGGAGTAACATGTAGTACTGATGGAGTGACAGACTGTGAAGTAGTATTGATGGAGTAACCTAACGTAGGGTAGTGTTGAAGTAATGGCACATTCTGTGGTAGTTCTGATGGGGTGACATATTGTGCGGTAGTACTGTTGTTGTGACATAATGTGGGATGGAATTGATGGAGTGACACTGTGCGGTAGCACTGATGGAGTGACGCACTGTAGGGTAGTACTGGTGCAATGGTATACAGTGGGATAGTACTGATGGAGTGACGCACTGTGGGTTAGTACTGGTGTAACGGTATACTGTTGGATAGTACTGATGGAGTGATGCACTGTAGGGTAGTACTGGTGTAACGGTATACTGCGGGATAGTACTGATGGAGTGACGCACTGTGTGGTAGTACTGGTGTAACGGTATACTGTGGGATAGTACTGATGGAGTGACGCACTGTGGGGTAGTACTGGTGTAACGGTATACAGTGGGATATTACTGCTGGAGTGATATCGGAGAGACCAAGCGCAAGCTCGACGATCGTTTCGCTGAACAGCTCCACACAGTCGTACCTGATCTCCCGGTTGCTCAGCACTTTAACTCACCCCCGCTCCCCCATTCCCAATCTGAACTTTCTGTCCTGGGCATCCTCCAATGTCAGAGTGAGGCCCAGCGCAAATTGGAGGAACAGCACCTCATACTTCGCTTGGGCAGCAAACATACCAGCGATATGAACATTGACTTATCTAACTTCAGTTAGCCCTTGTTTTCCCTCTCTCTCCACCCCTCCTCCTTCCCAGTTCTCCCACCAGTCTCACTGTCTCCAACAAAATTCTATCTCTTTCCCGCCGACCTTTCCGACATCAGTCTAAAGAAGGGTCTCGACCCGAAACGTCACCCATTCTTTGTCTCCAGAGGTGCTGCCTGTCTCGTTGAGCTACACCAGCATTTTGTGTCGACCTTCGATTTAAACCAGCATCTGCATTTCTTTCCTACACGATGTACAAGGCACGTCAGGACTTTCAGCTAATAATAGCTGTGCCGAACATGATACGACCAACCTTACCTGCCTATTCATAATGCATATCTCTTCATTGCCTGAAAATCTGAACTTGTCTTAAATGTCACTATTGTATCTGCGTCCAACACCAGTGGGGTGGTTGGTAAGATTTAGGGCCCATTATACAGGGTGACAGAGTACTTGTAAGTTCACGATGAAATAGGCAGACGTTTGCACGGCTTTGTGAAGGGGAGGTCGTGCTTGATAAATTTGCTGGAATTAATTGAAGAAGTAAATAGCAAGACATCCAAAGAAGAGTCAGTAGATGTTGTTTACTTTGATTTTCAGAAAGCATTTGAGAAGGTGTCACACGTTGGCTGCTTAGGAAGATGAGAGCCCACGGTATAAAAAGGGCAGATAACAGCATGGATAGCAGGTTGTCTGGAAGGCAGAAGAGAAAGAGTGGCAATAAAGGGGCTTTTTTCTAGTTGGCTAGCAGTGAATCCACAAGGGTCAGTGCTGGGTCCGCGACACTTCATGTTTTATATTAATGATTTGGACGAGGGGGATTGAAGGCTTTGTGGCAAAGTTTGCGGATGATACGAAAATAGGTGGAAGGGCAGGTAGTGTAGAGAAAGCAGGGAACTGCAGAAGGACTTGGACATGTTGGGGGAGTTTGCAGAGAAATGGCAGATAGAATATAGTGCGGCAAAGTGCAGAGCAATGCATTTTGCTAGGAGGAATAATGGCATAGACTACTTTCTAAATGGGGATGCAAAGGGACTTGGGAGAGCAAGTTCAAGATTCCCAAAAATGTATCTGCAAGTTGAATCGGTAGTAAAGAAAGCAAAATCAATGCTAATATTATTTCAAGAGGGCTTGTATACAAAAACAGGGATTATAATGTTGATGCACTGGGAAGGGCGCATTTGGAATATTGTGAGCAATTCTGGGCATCATGTCGGAGGAAGGGTGTGCTGGCTCTGGAGAGGATCCAGACGAGGTTTACAAGAATGATCCCTGGAATGATTAGGTTAACCTATGATGAGCGTTTGTCGACACGGGGCTTGCACTCGCTGGAATGTAGAAGAATGAGGGTGGACCTCATTGAAACATATAGAGATGTGAAGGGCTTGGATCGAGTGGATGTGGAGAGCATGTTTCCACTAGTGGGAGATTCTAGGACTTGAGGTCATTCCCTCAGAATTAAAAGACTTGCTGTTATGAACAAGATGAGGAGACATTTATTAAATCAGAGGGTGGTGAATCTGTGGAATTCTTTGCCACAGAAGGTTGTGTAGGCCACGTCAGTTGATATTTTAAGGCGTAGGTAGATAGATTCTTGATTAGTCCAGGTTTCAGAAGTTATGGGCAGAAGGCAGGAGAATGTGGTTCGGAGGGAAAGAGATCAGCCATGATTGAATGGCGGAGATTTGATTGGCCGAATGGCCTAATTCTATTCCTATTCCTTTTGACCTAATGGCCACCTGCGTCATTTCGTTCCAGGCACTTACTGTCCTTTGTGTAAACAGCTTTCCGTGCACACCTCGCTTAAAATTAATCCCTTTCGCCTTAAAGGGGTGGCCTCTAATATTTGATATTTCTATCTTGGGAGGAATGTTCTAATTGTTTATCCTATCTGTGCCTCGCATAATTTGATATCGATCTATCAGGTTACTGCCCGATTTCCGGTGTTCCAAATAAATCAGTCCAACGTCTGCTTTTCATATGCTCCAGGAGATGTTCTTGTAAGGGTCTTGAGCACCTTTTCCAAAACGCCTTTCCTGTCCGAGAGCGGTCATAACTGCACACAAAACTGCAAAACCGGCCGAAGAATAGTTCTCTAAATCTGAATATTGACGTCCTGAGTCATATTCAATGCCTCGACCAAATATGGCAATCATTCTACATGGCTTATTTAGAACTCTAAACCTGCTGCCACGATCTGTGAGTTACGCACTGGAACCTTAAGATCCATCTTCAGCAACGCTGATGCTCCGATGTACTGTTATTGTGCATACATTGGGGGCTGTTGTGTCTCAATGTTGCAGTGTGCATCCACGGGAGGGCGCTCTGATAGTATATTGCCACTGTACATCCACTGATGTGCGCTGTGTGTGTGGATGCTGCAGTGTATTGCTGATCCACGGGATGGCGCTGTGGCAGTATAATGCTACTGCACATGCACTGAGGCGCGCTGTGTGTGGATGATGCGGTGCACTGTTAAACAAAACAGTAAGTGCATTAGCCATGGCAGCATAATTAAGGTATTGGGCACATCGAATCTACTCTGACATTCAATCATGGCTCACCTATCTTTCCCACTCAACTCCATTATCGCCGCAACCGTTGACACTCTTACAAATCACCAACCTGTCTATCATCGCTTTAAAAATAACAATGTCGGTTTCCACAGCCGTCTGTGACAGAATTCCAAAGATTTACCACCTTCTGACGAAATAAATTCCTCAACATCTCATTTTAAAAAGTACGGCATTTTATTCTGAGGCCAGTCAGAGAATGAGTGAATGAATGAATGGATGAATGAATGAATGAATGAATGAATGAATGAATGAATGAATGAATGAATGAATGAATGAATGAATGAATGAATGGATGAATGAATGAATGAATGAATGAATGAATCAATGAATCAATGAATGAATGAATGAATGAATGATGAATGAATAAATGGATGAATGAATAAGTTTATTGGCCAAGTATGTACACATACAAGGAATGTGCCGGTCGCAAGTAACAGAGAGGGTGGTGAATCTGAGGAATTCTGCCACAGACGAATGTGGAGTCCGTCATTAGATAACTTAAAAGCAGCGATAGACGGGCTCATGATTAGTAACAGTGTCAAAGTTTGGGTTGGGTTTGATTGGGAAAGACAGGGCAGCCATAATGGAATGGCAGAGCAGACTCGGTGAGCCGAGTGACTTACTCAAATGGCATATGATCGTAGGAACTCATTACTGACTCCGGGATTGCAATGAGTCTACAGACATAGAAAACATAGCAAATAGGTGCAGGAGGAGGCCCTTTGGCCGTTCGAGCCAGCACTGCCACTAATTGTGATCATGGCTGATCACCCACAATCAGGAATAACCTGTGCCTACCTTCTCCCCAAATCCCTTGATTCCGCTAGCCCCCAGAGATCTATCTAACACTGGTCGCTAATCAAGGATTCGACAATGGACCTGAACGACGACGTCACAACTTTTTGCAAATTTCATGAGAAAATGTGCGCAGAAGTGCGATTCCCGACGCAGTCTAGCTATCTCGTTATCCAACTAACTTGCTATCAGCCTCGCTAACTCTCTAGCTATCTAGCTATGTGGCTATCTAGCCATCTAGATATGTAGCTATCAATATAGTTTATATATACCTGACTAGCTATCTAGCTAAGGTACACAAAATGCAGGAGCAACTCAGCGAGTCAGGTAGCATCTCAGTAGAAAATGAATGGGTGACGTTTCGGTTCGAGACCCTTCTTCAGGCTGATGTCAGCGGACGGGGCCGGACAAAGATAGGACAAAGATAGAGGCAGGAAGACTGGTGGGAGACTTGGGAAGGGGGAGGGGATCGGGAGGGAAAGCAGGGACTATCTGAAGTTAGAGAAGTCAATGTTGATACCCAAGCGAAATATGAGGTGCTGTTCCTCCAATTTGCGCTGGGCCTCACTCTGACAATGGAGGAGGCCCAGAACAGAAAGGGCAGATTGGGAATGGGAGGGGGAGTTGAAGTGCTGAGTTACCGCGAAATCAGGTTGGTTGAGACGGACTGAGCGGACGTATTCAGCGAAACTATCGCCGAGCCTGCGTTTGGTCTCGCAGATGTAGAGAAGTTGACACCAGGAACAGCGAATACAGTTGATGAGGTTGGAGGAGGTGCAGGTGAACCTCTGCTTCACCTGGAAAGACTGTTTGGGTCCTTGGATGGAGTCGAGGGGGAGGCAAAGGGACACAGCCCTCGAAGAACACCTGTCCCTTTACCTCCCCCTCGACCAACACCTGTCCCTTTACCTCTCCCCAGCTAGCCTTCTCACCGTCTCGCCAAATAGCCATCTATCTTTCTAGCGATCTAGCTATCTAGCCATCTAGCCATCTAGGCTAGTTATCTATATATATAGCTATTTAGTTAACGATCTAACTACCCATCTGCCTCATTTGCTAGGTACCTAGCAATTCAGCTAGATCTAACGAGATCTCCCTCTCTTACGAGGCCCACTGAGGATGAGGGAGAGAAAGCGCACCCCTGAAAGGGCTGCCTATCTAGCGAGATAGCTATCTTACTATCTATACATCCAACTATCCAGCTTTCTAGCTATCTAGCAATGCATGTCGATAGCTACCTAGGTATCTCGCTATCTTGCTATCGAGAGAGCTCACACGCTGACCAATTCAGTTCCTCCATGATTCAAGATTCCATGTTTAGTATCTTTATTCCCTTTTGATACGAAAATTTTTCTGGGTCGGTGGAAGATATTTGTTTTATCCTCTTCCATCACCTGCTGATCACTGTCCTTTGCCACAGTCTAAATTACAGCGCGGAAACAGGCCCTTCGGCCCATTGAGTCCGCTCTAACCAGCGATCCCCGCATATTAACTCAATCCTACATGCACTTGGCTCATACCAAGCCAATTAACCAACAAACCTGTAGGTCTTTGGAGTGTGGAAGGAAACCATCAATCTCGGGGAAAACTCACGGGGGAACGTACGAACTTCGAACAGACAGCACCGTAGTCGGAATCGAACCGGGGTCTTCAGCTGCAATCGTTGTCAGGCAGCAACTCTACCTGTGCGCCCATAGTTAGTATGTTTGCAACTGACACAAAAACAATGTTTACAGATGGCGGCGAATACGTTGAAAGGCGCACTATTTCAAAACCGGGCCAGATGGTTCGTTCGGACCGACCGCTCACCGAGAATTGATCTTTGCGCAATCATGCTTGATTGATGAAAATGTTGCCAGCACTCGAGGGCCTGGGCTGCAGGGCTTCGTTGGACAGGTTTGGACTTTATTCCTAGGAGCACAGGGGCCTGAGAGGTGACATCTACAGGCGAAAAGGGTATGAGGGGAATAAATGGAGTGAATGCACAGTCTATTTAACAGGGTAGGAAAATAAAGCACGATAGGGCATGGGTTTAAGGTGAGAGGTGTTAATGTTGATTATAAACGTGAGGGGCAACTATTTCATTCAGAGGGTTGAGGAAATGTGAAACGACCTGTCCAGAAACATGCTGAGGCACACACAATGTGAAGGACATTTGGACGGGTACACGGTTTGGAAAGGTTTTCGGGGATGTGGGCAAACCGAATTAGATCAGATGGTCCATTTTAATCGACACGTGGACGTTGGGCGGCACGGCCTGTTTCCGCGCTATATTTCTCCATACTTTATGATCTCTGCCATTGGGATGTATTTGACAGAACCATCGGGTGGTGGGTGAATACGCATTGGTGAAACAGTGTTTCCCTGTTCAAAGCGGGTTATCCAACGGTAGAGATGCATTGTTCGGCTCGTAAACCGTGGTGGTCATCAGAGCCAATGCAGTCGCCATGAATCCGCTTGCTTGAATTGAGCGCCCAGTCTGATTTGGAATCCTCTTATCCCTGTTTGACTTGCGGAGATCAAACTTGTCCTTCGTGTTCCGTTCAGGGTCATCTTGCTTCAAAGCCTCAGATCAGGACATTAACCAAGTGTGAATCTCCCTTTTCATCCAAGGCTTCTGATTAGGACGAGACCTAAATGTCTCTATTGAAAAACAGCCGTCACGTGCATTTCTTGATGAAACCGAACACTTCCCTCGACAGACCGCGGACCGCTGGTCTCACGGCGTCCGGACGCGCGTTTTCATTCCGCGAGAAATCCTCGCATATTTTCCGATTTTATGTTTCCTGAGTTTTTGCATCAGATTGTCATTATTCCGGCTCCCGCTCCGGGGAAACACTGTGCTATTTGTGCGTCTCCTTTCATCAATCGGCAACGGTGCCTCACCAGTTGAATCCCGAGCAGGTGGCCGGGGTTCGATTCCGATCACCGCAACATTCCCAATGCACGGGGAATCTGCCTTCAGAGAGCACAGATACTTAATTCCGATAGCAATTCATGCATAGACTCATAGAGTCATAGAATGATACAGAGTGGAAACAGGCCATTCGGCCCAACTTGCCCACACCGGCTAACATGTTCCAGCTACACGACTCCCACCTGGCCGCGTTTGGCCCATATGCCTCCAAACCTGTCCGATCCATGTACTTGTCTAACTGCTTCTTACATGTTTGGACAGTCCCTGCATCACCGACCTCCTCTGGCAGCTTGTTCCATACATCCACCATCCTTTGCGTGAAAAAGTTACCCACCAGGTTCCTACTAATCTTTTCCACATTCACCTTGAACCTATAAATGACGCAGGAAGGTGTTCTGGAGTAAAATGGATCCCATAAGCAATTATTATTCACTGTGAGGTCGTCTTTGCATCGGGGATGGAATTTCCATTCATGACCCGTTGCCCTGCAAACGGAAGTGCATATTCCTGATCCCTTTATTGCAGATTCCCACCCCAGACGAGGACAGATCCCAACATGCCCAGATAACATTTAACACCAAGTGACGCCACTCTGTTCACCACCCGCTCTCTGTCTATTCCATTCAGTGGAACCTCTCTCTTCACTCCCCATCTGTTCCGTCATGAGCTTCATCCAGTCCTCCCGTACAGGCAGACGGAGCATCTTCACTGTGATCCCCAGCCATGCTCGACGCTACACAGGAACATTCACATGTTGCCATTGATCGGCCCCATCATTTATTTTCCAACTTTCTAATCATTGATGCCTTCTGCTCTGTCTCATGGCCCCGAATCTAAAACTTACGTCAGCTGCATCTACGGATGCTGCATGACTCGCTGTTATCTCTTTATTCTAGATTACAGCATCTGTATTCTCCTTTGACATGAAAGATTTGTATTGTTTGATGACAGATTTGTTTCGTCGTCCATTAACTGCTGATTATTGACGTTTGCCACAGTCTTTGTATGCAGCCCGGTCTTCGATTGAGTTGATTTCCTGATAATGCGCCTTCATATTACGACTCAATGTTCCCCAACGCTTATCCAATCGGACCGATTACTGTGCCTTCGCTCTGTAAAACTGCAAATAGCTTAATAAGAGTTCCACTTCATCGACTGAGGGCAGATCTAATGGAGACCCCCGGTCTCCTCAGACCACTGCGGTGTTGCTCTTTTCGTTGGTGCTTCGTTATTAAATCTTTCTGAATGCCAGCAGGAGCACCACCAATAGATGATCGGATGACCAACGATAGCGACAAATGGAACGGCAGGCATACTTACTGGTCGTGTAGGCGTACTTACTAGGTCGTGCTTAAGCCCTGCCGAGGGGGATGGGCTGGGGGAGAGAGAGAGTTGTTGATTTTAGTTACCTGTGCATTCCTGAAGCTAGATTGGTTGAGTTCATCGCAAATGATGAACGGTACCATAGGGTTTGGTTCTTAAAGAGAGTTCATGACCGAGTATAATTCATCCGCTGCCACCTTGGTGTTGGCTTTGTGTGGTATGTGGACCGCCGACACGATGGTTGCGGTGAATTGCCCCGGTCGATTAAATGGACTGCACATAGTGAACGGGTATTAGAGACATAGAAACATAGATCAATAGGTGCAGGAGGTAGCCATTTGGCCCTTCGAGCCAGCATCGCCATTCATTGTGATCATGGCTGATCATCCACAATCAGTAACCCGTGCCTGCATTTTCCCCATATCCCTTGATTCCGCTAGCCCCAAGAGCTTTGTCCAACTCACTTATAAATGCATCCAGTGAATTGGCCTCCACTGTCTTCTGTGGCAGAGAATTCCACAAAGTCACAACTATCTGGGTGATTTTTTTTTGCACCTCCGTTTTAAATGTCCTCCCCTTTATTCTTAGACCGTGGCCCCTGGTTCTTTCCTTTTCCAGAATCTGACACCATTGAGATAATAATTTCCGTCTTTGTTTTCGCCGCCATAGTGGATAACCCCACATTTATCTACGTCATACTGCATCTGCCATGCATCTCCCCACTCACTCAACCTGTCCAAGTCACCATGGATAAACAGTGACATTATCAGTGTGGTCAGTGATGGCTCTGGATAAGCAGTGACATTATCAGTGTGGTCAGTGATGGGTCTGGATAAACAGTGACATTATCAGTGTGGTCAGTGATGGGTCTGGATAAGCAGTGACATTATCAGTGTGGTCAGTGATGGGTCTGGATAAGCAGTGACATTATCAGTGTGGTCAGTGATGGGTCTGGATAAGCAGTGACATTATCAGTGTGGTCAGTGATGGGTCTGGATAAGCAGTGACATTATCAGGTGGTCAGTGATGGGTCTGGATAAGCAGTGACATTATCAGTGTGGTCAGTGATGGGTGTGGATAAGCAGTGACATTATCAGTGTGGTCAGTGAAGGGTCTGGATAAGCAGTGACATTATCAGTGTGGTCAGTGATAGGTATCGATAAGCAGTGACATTATCAGTGTGGTCAGTGATGGGTCTGGATAAGCAGTGACATTATCAGTGTGGTCAGTGACCCTCATCTCATTAAATCTGACCCCGATGTTTTACCTTTGACATGATGTAAATAAGGAATCCTTTTATTTTATTTCAAATGTTGGACTCTAAAGGGTTAACGAAGGTTCAGTATCCATAATTAATCTCATCAGCAATGAGCGCTAACTCCATCTTGCTGCTCTATCCACGCTGGTAAACACGGCAGCTGAAGATACGTTAACTTGTTATTTTCTTCTTAATTAACACAGGTTAGAAATGCTAATTAACTCTCTCCGGCAGACATTTGAAAGAATAACACATAATGCTGAAAATTAAAATGCAGGATCAGATCTGAGAAAGGGGGAGTTGAGTAAATGTTCTGTGTACTTCGCCCAGTGGGGAATATTAGTTCCAGCCGGTGAACACGAGCTGTGGCTATCCATTAAGCTATCTCTCCTTGAATCTCATGCGATCTATCCTTCAAGAGCAGGCTACCACTAGGAACCTTCTCGAATACTATGCTGATGTCCATGTATACAACATCTACAGCTCTGACCTGATCGACCTTTTTGGTCACGTCTTCAAAAAGCTAACTGTAAAAGGTACTTTCAGGTACATAGGTACTAAAATTACTCACTATAAAATGTACGAAATAAAGGTGCTAACATAAAAGTACTCTCGCAACCTTTAAGGGACATTTAGACAGGTGCATGGATAAGCCATTGATAGGAAAATGTGCCGATCGCAGGCAGGTGGGACTAGTGTGGAGGAGACATGTTGGCCGGTGTGGGCAGGCTGGGCCGAAGCCTCTGTAAGATTCTATGACTCTGTCTCTATAACTGGAGGGTGTGTGCACAAATAGTGCAGTAAGATATTCCACACTTGTCCATGGATCTCTGTCCTGGGATCGGAGAACAGATTCACTTAGAAATATAGAAGCATAGAAACATAGAAAATAGGTGCAGGAGGAGGCCATTAGGGCCTTCGAGCCAGCACCGCAATTCATTGTGATCATGGCTGATCATCCACTTCAAGACAAATCATGTAAATCATACTTTTTTAAAACATCAACAGTTAGCAGTTCTGTTGAATGGTTAGCCATTGATCGGTAACCTGCATACATGTCCAATCATCTCCAGTGGCTCAGCACGAGGCCAATGTTGTCAATGGTTTCACTGGTGAAAATATATCTGAGCATTGTGCGACGCAACTGGGTACTGGTTGTTATGTGAGATGTCCTTGGAATGCATGATTCACAGAAACTACATGTGTGTGATTTCAGTGAAGTAGGTAATGGGTCTGGATAAGCAGTGACATTATCAGTGTGGTCAGTGATGGGTCTGGATAAGCAGTGACATTATCAGTGTGGTCACTGATGGGTCTGGATAAGCAGTGACATTATCAGTGTGGTCAGTGATGGGTCTGGATAAGCAGTGATATTATCAGTGTGGTTAGTGATGGGTTTGGATAAGCAGTGATATTATCAGTGTGGTCAGTGATGGGTTTGGAGAAGCAGTGACATTATCACTGATCTTACGATCTAATAGAAACATAAGTGTAAGAAAATAACTGCATATGCTGGTACAAATCGAAGGTATTTATTTCAGAAAATGCGGGAGTAACGCAGCAGGTCAGGCAGCATCTCAGGATAGAATGAATGCGTGACGTTTCGGGTCGAGACCCTTCTTCAGACTGATGTCAGGGGGGCGGGACAAAGGAAGGATATAGGTGGAGACAGGAAGATAGAGGGAGAACTGGGAAGGGGTGTGGAAGAGAGGGACAGAGGAACTATCTAAAGTTGGAGAAGTCAATGTTCATACCGCTGGGCTGCAAGCTGCCCAAGCGAAATATGAGGTGCTGTTCCTCCAATTTCCGATGGGCCTCACTATGGCACTGGAGGAGGCCCATGACATAAAGGTCAGACTGGGAGTGGGATGGGTAGTT
The DNA here is from genome assembly GCF_053455715.1 of Rhinoraja longicauda. Classification (NCBI taxonomy): domain Eukaryota; kingdom Metazoa; phylum Chordata; class Chondrichthyes; order Rajiformes; family Arhynchobatidae; genus Rhinoraja; species Rhinoraja longicauda. Next base: position 22,757 of record NW_027602488.1, read on the forward strand.
GACGTGCTCAGCCACCTGGAGATCAGGTTGGTTAAGGCGGACTGAGCTAATAGAAACATAAAATTATAAAGGGATTGGGTAGACTAGATGCAGAAAATGTTCCCGATGTTGGAGGAGTCCAGAACCAGGGGTCACCGTTTAAGAATAAGTGTTAGACTATTTAGGACTGAGGTGAGGAAAAACATTTTCACGCAGAATTGTGAACCTGTGGAATTCTCTGCAACAGAAGGCAGTGGAGGCCAATTCACCGGATGTTTTCAAGGCATAGTTAGATAATGCTCTTCGGGTAACGGGAACAAGGTATATGGGGAGAAAGCGGGCACGGGGTACTGATTTTGGATGATCAGCCATGATTATGTTGAATGATGGTACTGGCTCGAGGGCCGAATGGCCCACTCCTGCACCTATTTTCTATTTCTCTATGTTTCTGTGTCTGTGCATCAGGTTGCGATGCTCCCATTTCATCTTAACTCCCGTGTTTTGTATTTCATACGAAAGTGGATAACAAACGTGTGTTTTACATTATTACATATGTTTGGCTATAAAGGGTTAACGTATGTTCAGTATCTGTAATTAATCTCATCTGGAATGATCACTAACTCCATCTTGCTGCTCTATCCACGCTGGTAAACACCGCAGGTGAAGATGCTTTCATTTGTGATTTTCACCTTAATTAACAATGGTTATAAATACTAATTGCCTCTCTCCGGCATATAATTTAAAGAATAACACATAATGCTGAAAATTAAAATGCAGCTTCAGATCTGAGCTAGGGAGAGTTGAGCAATTGAGCTGTGCCATTCACCCAGTGGGGAATATTAGTTCCAGCCGTTGAACACAAGATTCTGTTGAATCTGTAGTTTATTTTTTATTGAACTACTTCAGACCAGTTGACAGGTTGATGCTAATTCAAACCCACAGACCTGACAGCAAAGTCAGTCTGAGAGTCAATGACCAACTCACCTGTCTGGGCTGTCCACAGTGGTTTAGAAACATAGAAACATAGGCAATACTTGCAGGAGTAGGCCATTTGGCCTTTTGAGCCGGCACCGCCATTCAATATGATCACGGCCAATCATCCGAAATCAGTACCCCGTTCCTGCTTTCTCCCCATGCAGCTTTATTCCGTTAGCCCGAAGAGCTATATCTGACTCTCTCTTGAAAACCTCCTGTGAATTGGCCTCCACTGCCTTCTGTGGCAGAGTATTCCACAGATTCACAATTCATCTCAACTGGGGAGGCCGATGACAGATCAGTTTTTCCTTATCTCAGTAACAATTGAGCTACCCCTTATTCTTAAACTGTGATCCCTGTTCTGGACTCCCCCAACATCGTGAACATTTTTCCTGCATCTAACCTGTCCAATCCCTTAAGAATTGTATATGTGTAAGAAGGAACTGCAGATGCTAGTTTAAACCGAAGACAGACACAAAAAGCCGGAGTAACACAGCGCGACAGGCAGTATCTCTGGGGACAAGGAATGGGTGGAGACCCTTCCACAAAATTGTATATGTTCTACAAGATCCCCTCTCATCCTAAATTCCAGTGAATTTAAGCAAACTCTCACACACACTCAGTCTGTATTTCTGTGCCTATTTATTAATAATACAAGAGAGCATTTCTCCCTTCCTGCTGTGTATAACTGGCTCACATAGAAACTGAAAAAAACACTTCAATGATCAGAGACATATTAAAATGACCAACGTGTATGACAGGCATTTATATCATGTTGTTGCTTAAACTGCAAGTTTGATAAAATTCGACACCTAATGGCGTTTAATTCCTCGGATTTCCAGGCTGGAGTTTAGTTTGAGGAGAGTGAAGAACATGTTGCACACTTGCGAGGGAAATGAACAATGTGTCTCCGTTGTTGATGACACCACCACCCAATACAGCATCGCCACTGCTGTGCAGTCAGTGATGTGTCTGCTATGTGGCTACAACTGGGGAGACCGATGACAGAGCACATTAGAGATTACAGAACCGCTGATTCCAGTCATGGGAACAGCAGGGAAACAGGCCCTTCAGCCCGACTCGTCCGTGCAGACCGAGATGCCTATCTACGGTAATCTCATTCACCTGTATTTGTCCCAGATCCGTCCATTTCCATCCGAAACAAACGGCTGTCCAAATGCTGTTTATTTGCTGAGATGGTATCTGTCCCCACCGTCTCAAAAGAAAAGATTGCTCCATCGTTGAAGTCAGAATTCCCTTAAATCTCTCCCCTTTCGATTAAACGTACGTTCTCTAGGTTTAGATTCTCCCAGCCTGGGAAATAGCTGTGACCATCTACTCAACCCTGCTGTAGTTGACATAATTTTACAAGCCTCAGTAAGGTCGTCCCTCTGCATTATTGCTCCAATGAGATCAATCCCACCTGATCAAATCTGTCCTCAAACTAACGCTGTCCATTCCAGATAACATCCTGGTGAATCTGTTCCGCACTGCCTCTGGCAATAGGACATCATTTGTGTAATATGGTGACCAGAACTACACAAAAGGGCCTCGCAGATATTTGAAGTACAACTGAGGAGAGCGCTGCACTTGGAGGAGCAGTTAAGTCTTGATTATTCTTTATTTGGATGTTCACCTGTAGTGCAAATGTATTCACTATCAGACGCACATGTGAAGTGAAACCATCAGTGAGTTCAGAAGTGTCAGTACCGATGACCTGGAACCGAGGCAGAAAGGTGAATGAACTGTAGAGCAGAGGGATCTAGGACGACAGGTACATCGTGTATTGAATGTAGCGTCACGGGTTGATAGTGTGGTCAAAAAGACTTTTGTAACATTGGCCGTCTTCGGTCATAGCATTGTATATAGATATACGGAGGTTATGTTGCCGTTGTGTAAGAGGTTGGTGAGGCCGCATTTGGAATATTGTGTTCTGTTGTGGGCACCATGATACAGGAAAGATGGTGTCAATCTGGAAAGGTGATAGAGGAGATTTACGAGGATGTTACCAGGAACAGTGGGCCTGATCTGGAGGGACAGGTTCAGCAGGCTGGTACTATATCCCTTGGTGCATATAGGCTAGTACTATATCCCTTGGTGCATATAGGCTAGTACTATATCCCTTGGTGCATATAGGCTAGTACTATATCCCTTGGTGCATATAGGCTAGTACTATATCCCTTGCTGCAGGAGGATGAGGGATGATCTTCTACAGCTGGACAATATAATGAGAGGAATAGATCTGGTAGATGCACAGAGAAGGGGAATCAAGAACCAGGGGGGCTAGGTTTAAGATGAGGGGAGGAATGTAATCGGAACCTGAGGGGTATTTTTCACACAAAGGGTGGGGGGGGGGGGGGTGTGGAACGAACTGCCAGAGGAGGTAGTTCAGCCCTGTACTCATAGAGTCATAGAGTGATATGGTGTGGAATCAGGCACTTCGGCCCAACTTGCCCACACCAGCCAACAGGCCCCATCTACATTAGTTCCACCTGTCTGCATTTGGTCCATATCCCACCAAACCTGTCCTATTCATGTACCCAACCTGTCTAACTGTTTCACAAATATTGGGATAGCCCCTGCCTCAAATACCTCCTCAGGCAGTTTGTTCCATACATCCACCACCCATTGTGTGAAAAGGTTACCCCTCAGATTCCTATTCAATCATTTTCCCTTCAACTTAAACGTATGTCCTCTGGACCTCGATTCTCCTACTCAGGGCAGGAGAGGCTGAGCATCTACCCGATCTATTCCTTTCATGATCTAAAACACGTCTATGAGATTACCCCTCATCCGCCTGCGCTCCAAGAAGACCAAGCCCAGCCAATTGATTATGTCTTCAAACTAACGCTGTCCATTCCAGATAACATCCTGGTGAATCTGTTCCGCACTGTCTCTGGCAACAGGACATCATATCTATAATATGATGACCAGAACTACACAAAAAGGCCTTGCAGATATTTGAAGTACAACTGAGGAGAGCACTGGAACTTGGAAGAGCAGTTAAGTCTTGATTTTTCTGTATTTGTGTGATCATTTGTAGTGTAAGTGTGTTCAGAATCATACGCAGATGGGAAGTGAAACCACCAGTGAGTTCAGAGGTGTCCGTACCAATCAGGACGGGGCAAATGTTGTCAAAGGTGGTGAAAATATATTTGAGCAGCATGCGATGGAACTGGGTAGCTGGTTGTTACAGTATGTGAGATGTCCTTGGAATGGATGATACAAAGAACATACCTGTGTGTGACGTCAGTGTGGTCAGTGATGGGTCTGGATAAGCAGTGACATTATCAGTGTGGTCAGTGATAGGTCCGGATAAGCAGTGACATTATCAGTGTGGTCAATGATGGATCCGTATAAGCAGTGACATTATCAGTGTTGTCAGTGATGGGTCTGGATAAGCAGTGACATTATCAGTGTGGTCAGTGATGGGTCTGGATAAGCAGTGACATTATCAGTGTGGTCAGTGATGGGTCTGGATAAGCAGTGACATTATCAGTGTGGTCAGTGATGGGTCTGGATAAGCAGTGACATTATCAGTGAGGTCAGTGGTAGGTCTGGATAAGCAGTGACATTATCAGTGCGGTCAGTGATGGGTCTGGATAAGCAGTGACATTATCAGTGTGGTCAGTGATAGGTCTGGATAAGCAGTGACATTATCAGTAATTAATCTAATCTCCAATGAGCTCTCACTGCATCTTGCTGTTCTATCCGCGTTGGCAGGTGCAGACATATTTATTTGTTATTTTCATTTTAATAGGCAGTGGTTAAAATGAGTAAATAACTTTCTCCGGCATACAAGTGATAGAGTAACACACAATGCGTCTCCACCAACACTCCTCACTCTCTCTGCCTCTCTCCCTCCCCCTCCGCCATTCACTCTCCCCACATACTAATCCCCCCTCTTGCTCACCAATTTTCCAAACCTTTGACTTCCCACCTCCTCCCCTCTCTCCACACTCCTCCCCACTATCTCCCAACACTCCTCTCTGTCCTGCCACACTCCTCTAATCTCTCTCCCCACACTGCTCCCCCTCTCTCTCCGCACCTCCTCTCTCCCCACTCGCCTCTCACTCTCCATCCCCACACTCCGTCTTTCTCCCCACACACTCACTACTCCTCCCCCTCTGTCTCCCCACACTCCTCCCCCTCTCTCTCTCCCCACATTCCTCCCCATCTCTCTCCCCACGCACACCCCCCTCTCTGCCCATACTCATCCCCCTCTCTCTCCCCACACCCCCTCTATCTCTCCCAATACTCCACCACCCTCCAGTCACTCATATCCCTCTCTCTCCCCTCCTCCCTGTCCCCATCCTTCCACTCTTTCCATACCATCCTTCCTCCCTCTCTCTCACACTCCTCCCTCCCCTCCCCTAAAACCTCTTTCCCCACACTCCTCCCCGTCATTTAACCCACACTCCCCCTCTCTCCCACCACACTCCCCCTCGCTCTCCACATTCATCCTATCTTCTCTCTCTTCCCGCAGTATTGAATTCCTCTCCCCACACCCCCTCTCTTCCCATCCTCCATTCCCACACCCCTCCTCCTTTCTCACCACTCCTCCCCTTTCTCTCCCCACACACCTTCCTCTCTCCCCACTCACCTCCCTTACTCTCCACACTCCTTCCCTCTTCCTCTCCACAATCCTCACTCTCTCTCTCTCTCTCTCCGGATAAGCAGTGACATTATCAGTGTGGTCAGTGATGGGTCTGGATAAGCAGTGACATTATCAGTGTGGTCAGTGATGGGTCTGGATAAGCAGTGACATTATCAGTGTGGTCAGTGATGGGTCTGGATAAGCAGTGAAGGTATCAGCGTGGTCAATGATGTGTCTGGATAAGCAGTGACCTCCCCCCCCATTTCTCCCCCTCCTGCTCTCCCCACGTCGCTCAATATTTGCCCACTTCTTCTCTCCCCGTCACATTGCTCCCCCCCCTCCACCTCTCCCCATCGCTCCGCTCTCTCTCCCCACAATCCTCCTCCTTTCCACTCCTCCCCTTTCACCTCCCACACACCTCCCTTTCCGTCCACACTCCTCCCCTCTTTCTCCCACATTCCTCGCTCTCTCTCTCTGGATAAGCAGTGACATTATAAGTGTGGTCAGTGATGGGTCTGGATAAGCAGTGACATTATCAGTGTGGTCCGTGATGGGTCTGGATAAGCAGTGACATTATCAGTGTGGTCAGTGATAGGTCCGGATAAGCAGTGACATTATCAGTGTGGTCAATGATGGATCCGTATAAGCAGTGACATTATCAGTGTTGTCAGTGATGGGTCTGGATAAGGAGTGACATTATCAGTGTGGTCAGTGATGGGTCTGGATAAGCAGTGACATTATCAGTGTGGTCAGTGATGGGTCTGGATAAGCAGTGACATTATCAGTGTGGTCAGTGATGGGTCTGGATAAGCAGTGACGTTATCAGTGTGGTCAGTGGTAGGTCTGGATAAGCAGTGACATTATCAGTGCGGTCAGTGATGGGTCTGGATAAGCAGTGACATTATCAGTGTGGTCAGTGATAGGTCTGGATAAGCAGTGACATTATCAGTAATTAATCTAATCTCCAATGAGCTCTCACTGCATCTTCCTGTTCTATCCGCGTTGGCAGGTGCAGACATATTTATTTGTTATTTTCATTTTAATAGGCAGTGGTTAAAATGAGTAAATAACTTTCTCCGGCATACAAGTGATAGAGTAACACATAATGCGTCTCCCCAACACTCCTCACTCTCTCTGCCTCTCTCCCTCCCCCTCCGCCCATTCACTCTCCCCACATACTAATCCCCCTTCTTGCTCACCAATTTTCCGACCCTCTGACTTCCCACCTCGTCCCCTCTCTCCACACTCCTCCCCACTATCTCCCCACACTCATCTCTGTCCTGCCACACTCCTCTAATCTCTCTCCCCACACTGCTCCCCCTCTCTCTCCGCACCTCCTCTCTCCCCACTCTCCTCTCACTCTCCATCCCCACACTCCGTCTTTCTCCCCACACACTCACTACTCCTCCCCCTCTGTCTCCCCACACTCCTCCCCCTCTCTCTCTACCCACATTCCTCCCCATCTCTCTCCCCACGCACACCCCCCTCTCTGCCCATACTCATCCCCTTCTCCCTCCCCACACCCCCTCTATCTCTCCCAATACTCCACCACCCTCCAGTCACTCATATCCCTCTCTCTCCCCTCCTCCCTGTCCCCATCCTTCCACTCTTTCCATACCATCCTTCCTCCCTCTCTCTCACACTCCTCCCTCCCCTCCCCTAAAACCTCTTTCCCCACACTCCTCCCCGTCATTTAACCCACACTCCCCCTCTCTCCCACCACACTCCCCCTCGCTCTCCACATTCATCCTATCTTCTCTCTCTTCCCACAGTATTGAATTCCTCTCCCCACACCCCCTCTCTTCCCATCCTCCATTCCCACACCCCTCCTCCTTTCTCACCACTCCTCCCCTTTCTCTCCCCACACACCTTCCTCTCTCCCCACTCACCTCCCTTACTCTCCACACTCCTTCCCTCTTCCTCTCCACAATCCTCACTCTCTCTCTCTCTCTCTCTCCGGATAAGCAGTGACATTATCAGTGTGGTCAGTGATGGGTCTGGATAAGCAGTGACATTATCAGTGTGGTCAGTGATGGGTCTGGATAAGCAGTGACATTATCAGTGTGGTCAGTGATGGGTCTGGATAAGCAGTGACATTATCAGCGTGGTCAATGATGTGTCTGGATAAGCAGTGACCTCCCCCCCATTTCTCCCCCTCCTGCTCTCCCCACGTCGCTCAATGTTTGCCCACTTCTTCTCTCCCCGTCACATTGCTCCCTCCCCTCCACCTCTCCCCATCGCTCCGCACTCTCTCCCCACACTCCTCCTCCTTTCCACTCCTCCCCTTTCACCCCCCACACACCTCGCTTTCCGTCCACACTCCTCCCCTCTTTCTCACCACACTCCTCGCTCTCTCTCTCTCTCTGAATAAGCAGTGACATTATCAGTGTGGTCAGTGATGTGTCTGGATAAGCAGTGACATTATCAGTGTGGTCAGTGATGTGTCTGGATAAGCAGTGACATTATCAGTGTGGTCAGTGATGGGTCTGGATAAGCAGTGACATTATCAGTGTGGTCAGTGATGGGTCTGGATAAGCAGTGACATTATCAGTGAGGTCAGTGATGGGTCCGGATAAGCAGTGACATTATCAGTGTGGTCAGTGATGGGTCTGGATAAGCAGTGACATTATCAGTGTGGTCAGTGATGGGTCTGGATAAGCAGTGACATGATCACATTAAATCGATGTTTTACATTTGATACGATGTAAAATAAAGAATCCTTTCTTTTTTTCTCTTCAGTTTTTATTTATTTTTCGCAGAGATATATAAAAAACAGTACAACACCATCGACATAAATAAAATAAAATAAGAAAAACATCATAAATAAATGAATAAATAAACAAAGGAGATAAATAAACAAACACATTTGAATACGACAGTATGGTACACCTACCAAATAAAATATAAAAAAGTAACAATGATTGGTTATCAAGAGATATTTCAATATTCGTACAAACATACCATCTCGTTCTATATAACACCATCTTCCAATATCTAGCTTTGCATTTATCTAGTTCGTGTCATGGCTCAAATAAACGATCCATTTTCCCCACATCTTCTCAAATAATCCCTTCTTTTTAATTCAAATGTTCGACTCTAAAGGGTTAACGCAGGTTCAATATCCATAATTAATCTAAACTTTAATGAGCACTAATTCCATCTTGCTGATCTATCCACGCTGGTAAACACGGCAGCTGAAGATGCGTTAACTTGTTATTTTATTCTTAATTAACACAGGTTAGAAATGCTAATTGCCTCTCCGGCATACACTTGAAAGAATAACACATAATGCTGAAAATTAAAATGCAGCTTCAGATCTGAGAAAGTGGGAGTTGTATAAATGTGCTGTGTACTTCGCCCAGTGGGGAATATTAGTTCCAGCCGGTGAACACGAGCTGTGGCTCTGTTCAATCTGCAGTTTATTTTGTGGTGAACTACTTCAGACTAGGTGACAGGTAGATGTGAATTCAAACCCACAGACCAGACAGCAAGGTCGGTCTGAGAGTAAATGATCAACTCATCCGTCTGGACTTCATTTATGTGCTTATTTATCAAGCAATTCAAGAGAGCATGTCTCCCATCATGCAGTGTAAACCAGGCACTCGTAGAAACTGAAATAAACACTTCAATGATCAGGGACTGTTATTAGAAACGACCAATGTATATGACAGGCAATTATAATGTTTTCTGCTTAATCTGCATCTTTGAGAAGAGTGGACATCTATTGATGTTTAATTCCCCTGATTTCAAGGCTCGAGTTCAGTGGTAATAAAATATCCAAGGGCCATTTAAAAGCAGTTTGTATGTTAGTGCTGTACCTGGCGCAGTGATATTATCAGCGTGGTCAGTGATGGGTCTGGATAAGCAGTGACATTATCAGTGTGGTCAGTGATGGGTCTGGATAAGCAGTGATATTTTCAGTGCGGTCAGAGGTAGGTCTGGATAAGCAGTGACATTTTCAGTAATTAATCTCATCTGTAATGAGCTCTCACGGCATCTTGTTGTTCTATCCACGTTGGCGGGTGCAGACGTATTTATTTGTTATTTTCACTTTAATAGGCAGCAGTGATAATGAGTCGATATCTTTCTGCGGGATACGATTGAAAGAATAACACATTATGCGTCTCTCCCAACACATCTCACTCTCTCTCTCTCTCTCTCTCTCTCTCTCTCTCTCCCTCACCTTCTCTGTCCTCTCTCTCTCCCCACTTTTCCGATTCTGCTTTCCCACCTCCTCCCCTCTCTCCACACTCCTCCACACTCTCTCCCCACACTCCCCTCTGTCTTGCCACACTCCTCCAATCACTCTCCCCATACACATCCCCCTCTCTCCCCACTCTCTCCCCACTCTCCTCCCACTATCCATCCCCACACTCCTGCATTCTCCCCACACTCTAACCACTCCTCCTATTCTTTCCCCCACACTCCTCCCCCTCTCTCCCCCACATGCCTCCCCATCTCTCTCTTCCCTCGCACATCCCCCTCTCTGCCCATAATCCTACCCCTCACATTCCCCACACTCCCCCTATCTCTCCCCATGCTCCACCGCACTCTCTCTCCCCACTCCTCTCATTCCCACACTACACACCCTCTCTCCCCAATCCTCTCCCTGTTTGTCATAAGGTCGTAAATGATAGTTGAATTAGAGAGAGGGGGCGAGAGAGAGAGGTGTGTGTGAGAGAGAGAGGGGGTAGGGGGAGAGAGGGGGAGGGGGAGAGAGGGCTCTGTATATGTGGGGGGTGGTGGGGGGGGTGGGGGAAACCTTTTTTTCTAATCTCCTCCTCAACGGAGATGCGACCTTTCCCGTGTCGTATCTCCGTTCGCGCTACGGCCTAACACCGTGGAGTCGGCGGCCTCCAGCTGGGATCGACCTTGAAGACTCCGGTGGCAGGGTCTGGACTTACCATCTCGGAGGCTTCGGCCGTGGGCACTGCAGACCAAAACATCGGGAGTTCGCAGGTCCCTGGCTGCCGACCGGCTTTCGGGAGCTCCAGCCGTAGCAGCTTCGACCGCCCCGAAGCGCGAGGTTTGATTGACCCGCTCGCAGGCCCTTCATCACCCTGCGTGGCCTGGCCGCGGCACTTTCCATCGCCCGGTGTGGGCTCAGGACCTTCATAGGCCTGCTCGGCTCGGCCCTGGGACTTTCCATCGCCCGGTGGGGGCTTCAAAAGACGGGAGCCTCGATCGCCTCGTGGCACCACGGGAGAAGGATGAGGAGGAGATAAGACTTTTCTTTGCCTTCCATCACAGTGAGGGTGTGCCTGGAGCAATCACTGTGATGGCTGTTTGTGTTAAAATTGTAATTGTGTGTCTCGTGTTTTTATTGTCTACTGCCGGACCCTGACGTGAGAGGACGCTGGCGCTATTTGTTCGCCGCTTTTCCGTCAGGATAGTTCGTCTGTTTGTTTTTAAAGTCATGACTGTTTTTGTAAAGCGTATTTGAGCACTTGGAAAATCGCTATATAAAATAAATGTTTATTATTATTATAAATATTAGCTTAATATATTGCAAATTGTGTTCTCAAGTGGAGGGGGGTCATGGTATCAAATATTAGTTTAGTTTATTATTGTGAATTTCTGAAAATGAAGTGGAGAGGGGGGAAAGAGAGGGGGAGAGAGAGGAGAAAGAGAGACAGGGGGAGAGACTGAAGAAAGGGAGAGAGGGGGTAATAGAGAGAGGGGGAAGAGAGAGAGGGAGGAGAGAGAGGGGGAAGTGAGAGAGAGGTGAGATAGAGGGGGAAGAGAGGGGGGAGAAAGGGAGAGAGAGGGGGAGAGAGAGGAGGAAGAGAGGGGAGAGTTCAGTTTTTATTTTAACTTAGTTAATTTTATTTAGTCAAAAGAGAGGAGAGAGAGAAATGGGGTGAGGGGAAGAGAGAGAGAGGGGGAGGGAGAGGTGGAGAGACTGGGGAAGAGAGAGAGGCTGCGGAGAAAAGGGAGAGAGGGAGATGGCAGAGAGAGGAGAGGTCGGGAGAGGAAGGGGAGGGGAGGGGACAGTGAGGAGAGAGAGAGTGGGGAGGTGGTATCAAATATTAGTTTAGTTTAATTGATTATTGTAAATGTAGTCTTATAAAATGGGGGGAGGGAAAGAGAAGTAGAGAAAGAGTGGCGAGAGAGTGAGGAGGAAGGAAGGGGAGGGAGACAGAGTGGGTAACAAATATTAGTTTAATTTATTGTTGAATTTATTATAAGATGGAATGCGAGAAAGAATATCAAATATTAGTTTAGTTTATTATTGTGAATTAATTTATTATTGTGAGGGGGAGGGGGAGAGAAAGGGGAGAGATTGTTTTTAGGTTAGAATCAGAAAAACGTAGAAAATAGGTGCAGGAGGAGTCCATTTGGCCCTTCGTGCCAACACCGCCATTCATTGTGAACATGGCAGATCATCCACAATCAGTAATCTGTGCCTGCTTCTCCCCATATTCCTTGATTCCACTCGCCCCTAGAGCTCTTTAATT
>NW_027602489.1:0-34691 GCF_053455715.1 Rhinoraja longicauda
GAGAGTGAGGGGGGCGGTAGTGAGGGGGAGTGAGACGTGGAGAGAGAGAGACGGGGAGAGAGAGGGAGGAAGAGGGGGGAGAGAGAGGGGGCAGAGAGAGAGGGGGCAGAGAGAGAGGGGGCAGAGAGAGAGGGGGGAGAGAGAGAGAGGGGGAGAGAGAGAGGGGGAGAGAGATGGGTGGAGTGAGAGGTGGAGAGAGAGCGGGGGGCGAGAGAGGGGCGAGAGAGGGCGGGGGAAGAGAGCGGGGCGGGGGAGAGCGGGGGAGGAGTGAGACTGGGGAGAAAGAGGGGGGAGAGGGAGGGGGAGATGGGGTGAGAGGAGGGAGCGAGAGAGAGTCTGTGGGAGGAGAGGGGGAAGAGGAGAGGGGGTGAAGAGAGGGGGAGGAGAGAGAGAGGGGGAGAGAGGGAGGGTGGGGGGTGAAAGAGAAAGGGTGGGTTTGAGAGAGAGAGAGGGAGGGGTGTGGGGGGGGGGAGAGGGTGGGGGGGTGGGGGAGGGGGGCACCATCACTGACCCCCACTCACCGGGGGTGAGGTGACTCTGTCCGTCCTGCACATGTTTCCGCAGCCACTCGATGCACGTCTCCTCCAGGTAGGCCTTGTCCCGATGGGCCTTGCCCGCGATCCGCTCCCACTTGTGTTTGGTCAACAGCCCCCAGGTGACGGGCGTCACCCACACCATGTGCTCCTTGTCGAAGCTAATCAAGTCCTCCCCGTCCCAGCCGTACTGGTCAAACCCGGCGGTGGAGCCGTCCGAGTGCAGATCACAGCCGTACATGTTCTGGAACGTGTGGACCCCTGCAACACACGGCCGTCAGTGGAGCACTGCCCCCCCCCCCACCCCACCCCACACACACAACCCCCCCACACACACACACACACACCTCAACACACACACCCCCCCCTTCCCCCCCCCACACACACACACACACACCCACAGACCCCCCCCACACACAAACCAACACACACACACCCCACACACACACACACACCCACAGACCCCCCCCACACACAACACCAACACACACAACCACCCCACACACACACACACACACCCACACACACACCCCCACCCACACACCCCCAACACACACACACACACCCCACACACACACACCCACACCCCACACCCCACACACACACACACACCACACACACACACCCCGCACACATACCCCACACACACACACCCCACACACACACCCCACACACACACACACCACACACACACACCCATACACACAAACACACACCACACACACACACACACCCACACACACACACCATACACACACACCCCACACACACACACCACACACAACTCACACACACACACCCCCCCACACACACACACCCCTCACACACACACCCCCACACACTCCCCACCCCACACACACCCCACACACACACCCCACACCCACACACCCCAGCATACACACCCAACACACACACCCACACCCCACACACACACACACACACACACACAACCCACCCCCACACCCCACACACAACACCCCACACACACACACCACACACACTCACACACCCCCACACACACACACACCCCATACACACACACCTCACACACACACACACACCCTACACACACACGCCGCACACACACCACACACACACACCCCACACACTCACCCCACACACCCACACACACACCACACACAAACACTCAGACACACACACAGCGCCCCCCCCCCCCCCCACACACACACCCCTACACACAAACACTCCACACACACACACACACCCCACACACACACACACCCCCACGCACGCACACACCAACATTCTGGCAGGTAGGTTTGCTAGTGTTACAAGTGTGGCTTTTAAACTAAGTAATGTGGGGGGTGGTTGACAAACTGGGAATATGGAGATGGAGTTAAAGGGGAAGCAAATACAGGAGAAATTGCAAAGGACTCTCGAATGAATGGGGAGGGAAGTTCTAGAAGGGATAAGAGAGTAATGTCAGGGCCAATTATGACCGGTGTGAGAGGGGAGATGAATACCGAAGTTAAAGTGTTGTATTTAAATGCGCGAAGTATGAAAAATAAAGTGGATGAGCTTAAGGCTCAGTTAGACATTGGAAGTATGATGTTGCGGGAATCACAGAGCCATGGCTACAAGAGGACCAGGGCTGGGAACTGAATATTCAGGGGTACACAACATATAGAAAAGACAGACAGGTGGGACGAGGGGGTGGGGTCGCTCTGTTGGTGAGGAATGATATTCACTCCCTTGCAAGGGGTGACATAGAATCAGGAGATGTAGAATCAGTATGGATAGAAATGAGAAATTGTAAGGGGAAAAAGACCCTAATGGGAGTTATCTATAGGCCCCCAAACAGTAGCCTCAACATAGGGTGCAAGTTGAATCAAGTGCTAAAATTGGCATGTCGCAAATGTAATGCTTCGGTGGTTATGGAAGATGTCAACATGCAGGTAGACTGGGAAAATCAGGTTGGTAATGGACCCCAGGAAAGAGAGTTTGTGGAGTGTCTCCGAGATGGATTCTTAGAACAGCTTGTACTGGAGCCTACTGGGGAGAAGGCAATTCTGGAATTAGTGTTGTGTAAGGGGACTCAAGGTAAAAGAGCCATTAGGATGCAGTGATCACAATATGATAAGTTTTACTCTACAAATTGAGAGAAGGAAAAATCGGAAGTGTCGGTATTACAGTAGAGCAAAGGGAATTACAGAGGCATGAGGCAGGAGCAGGCTAGATTTGACTGGAAGGAGGCCCTAGCAGGGAAAACGGTGGAACAGCAATGGCAGGTATTCCTGGGAATAATACAGAAGTTGCAGGATCAGTTTATCCCAAAGAGGAGGAAGGATTCTAAGGGGAGTAAGAGGCACCCGTGGCTGACAACGGAAGTCAAGGACAGCATAAAAATAAAAGAGCAGAAGTACAGCATAGCAAAGAAGAGTGGGAAGCCAAAGGATTGGGAATCTTTTAAAGAGCAACAAAAGTTAACTAAAAAGGCAATACGGGGAGAAAAGATGAGGTACGAGGGTAAACTAGTCAATAATATAAAGGACGATAGTAAAAGCTTTTTTAGGTATGTGAAGAGAAAAAAAATAGTCAAGGCAAATGTGGGTCCCTTGAAGTCAGAAGCAGGGGAATTTATTATGGGGAACAAGGAAATGGCAGACAAGTTGAACCGGTATTTTGGATCTGTCTTCACTAAGGAAGATAGAAACAATCTCCCAAATGTTCTAGTGGCCAGAGACCCTAGGGTGACGGAGGAACTGAAGGAGATTCACATTAGGCAGGAAATGGTGTTGGGTAGACTGATGGGACTGAAGGCTGATAAATCCCCAGGGCCTGATGGTCTGCATCCCAGAGTACTCAAGGAGGTGGGCTCTTGAAATTGTGGACGCATTGGTGATCATTTTCCAATGTTCTATAGATTCAGGATCAGTTCCTGTGGATTGGATGGTACCTAATGTTATCCCATTTTTTAAGAAAGGAGGGAGAGAGAAAACGGGAAATTATAGACCAGTTAGTCTTACATCAGTGGTGGGGAAGATGCTGGAATCAATTAGAAAAGACAAAATTGCGGAGCATTTGGATAGCAGTAACAGGATCGTTCCGAGCCAGCATGGATTTACGATGGGGAAATCATGCTTGACTAATCTACTGGAATTTTTTGAAGATGTAACTAGGAAAATTGACAGGGGAGAGCCGGTGGATGTGGTGTACCTCGATTTTCAGAAAGCCTTCGACAAGGTCCCACATAGGCGATTAGTGGGCAAAGTTGGAGCACATGGTATTGGGGGTAGGGTACTGACATGGATAGAAAATTGGTTGGCAGACAGAAAGCAAAGTGTGGGGATAAATGGGTCCCTTTCAGAATGGCAGGCAGTGACTAGTGGGGTACCGCAAGCCTCGGTGCTGGGACCGCAGCTATTTACAATATACATGAATGACTTGGATGAAGGGATAGTGTTAATGTGCGGGGATCGCTGGGTGGTGCGGACTTGGTGGGCTTGGTGGGCCATTATCTGAATGGTGTCAAGTTAGGAAAAGGGGAGGTACAACGAGATCTCGTGCATCAGTCACGGAATGGAAGCATGCAGGTACAGCAGGCAGTGAAGAAAGCCAATGGAATGTTGGCCTTCATAACAAGAGGAGTTGAGTATCGGAGCAAAGAGGTCCTTCTGCAGTTGTACAGGGCCATAGTGAGACCGCACCTGGAGTACTGTGTGCAGTTTTGTTCTCCAAGTTTGAGGAAGGATATTCTTGCTATTGCAGCGCAGGTTTACTAAGTTCATTCCCGGAATGGCGGGACAGTCATACGTTGAAAGACTGGAGCGACTAGGCTTGTATACACTGGAATTTAGAAGGATGAGAGGGGATCTTATCGAAACATATGAGATTATTAAGGGGTTGGACACTTTAGAGGCAGGAAACATGTTCCCAATGTTGGGGGAGTCCAGAACCAGGGGCCACAGTTTAAGAATAAGGGGTAGGCCGTTTAGAACGGAGATGAGGAAAAACTTTTTCAGTCAGAAAGTTGTAAATATGTAGAATTCACTGCCTCAGAAGGCAGTGGAGGCCAATTCTATGAATGCATTCAAGAGAGAACTAGATAGAGCTCTTAAGGATAGCGGAGTCAGGGGGTATGGGGAGAAGGCAGGAACGGGGTACTGATTGAGAATGATCAGCGATGATCACATTGAATGGTGGTGCTGGCACGAAGGGGCGAATGGCCTCCTCCTGCACCTATTGTCTATTGTCTATTGTCACACACACACCCCACACACACACACACCACACACACACACCACACACACTCAAACACACCACACACACACACACACGTGGTCCACCCCCGATCTCACCTCCGCTCTGGTTGGTTCGCTGCATCGCGGTCTGGATGCTGTTCTTGAAAACCTGCTCGTTGCCCCGCCGGATCTGTGTCTGCTGCTCCCAATAGTCGGCGCCCTCACTCTCCGCCATCCACCGCTGCCGCGGCTCCGTCTTCCCGCGGTCACTGTCATAGTGAACAATCTGCTCCTCGTCCACGTATCCGACCGCCGTGAACTCAGCGACCCCCGAGCCCGCGGTCACCGCCGTGTAGAAATAACGCAGCGAGTGGGAACCTGGAACAGGGGACAGTCAGAGACAGCGAGACACACCCCCCCCCCCACACACACACACACACACCCCACCCCCCCCCACACACACACACACACACCCCACACACACACACACACACACCCACACGCACACCCCACACACGCACACCCCGCACACACACCCCCCCCCCACACACACACACACACACACACATACAGACACACACACCCCACACACACATACACACACACACACCCCACACATGCACTCCCCACAGACACACACCCCACACACACACACACACACACACACAGCCCACACACGCACAACCCACACACACACACCCCACACACACACTGCCCCCACACACACTCACACCCCACACAAACACTCTCCACCCCACACACACACACACACACACCCCACACGCACACCCCACACACACACCACACACAACCACCCCACACACGCACACCCCACACACGCACACCCCACACACACTCCCCCCACACACACACACCCCCCCCACACACACACACCCCACTCACACACACGCCACACACACACACCCCACACACACACCCCCACACACACACCCCAAACACACGCACACCCCACACACACCCCACATACGCACACCCCACGCACGCACACCCCACACATACTCCCCGCTCCACACACACACCCCACACACTCACACCCCGACACACACACCCCACACACACACGCCCCACACAAACACACACCCACCCCACACACACACACCCACACCACCAACACACACCACCTCCACACAACCCACCCACACCACCCACACACCCCCACCCTCACACACACCCCACCTTCACACACACCACACACACCCCACCCCCACACACCCACCCACGCACCCCACACACCCACCCACACACACCCCAACAAGCCCGTGTTGTCTCTGTGGGTGTGTAAGGCCCTAGATCAAGCCCCCATGCCAGGCTGATCCAGGAGATTAAGATGCACGAGATCCACGCTGATTTATTTGAGTATGCTTTGGAGATGCAGCATGGACACAGGCCCTTCAGCCACCGAGCTGCTGCTGATCATCGATCACCCATTCACACTTGCTCCATGTTATCCCACTTACAAATCCACTTGCTGCACACCAGGGATATTTTACAAAGGCAAATTACCCTGCAAAATGTCCAGCACTAGAGGGCACAGATATAAGCTGAGAGGGGCAAGTTTCATGGTGATGTGCAGGGACAGGGTTTACACAGAGTAGTGGGGGTGGGAACGCATTGCCAGGGGAGGTGGTGGAGGCAGATATTGTGAACTCTGGTCGTCTCCTGCCCTCCCACTGCCCGCCCAATTTCCACGCCTCGCCAAGCCTCCTACATGGCCATGCCTCACCCGTTAATGTGCCCGGACTGAGCTGTGCCCAGCACTGGGTCCCAGGGGCAAGACTCGCAGTCACACAGTTCAACCCTTCTGTCATTGTGCGACACCTTCTGCCTCTTCATCTCTGCCCTTGCCCATCTACCCATCACCCCCCACACATGTATCCACCTATCACTCACCAGACCCTCCCCCACCTCTTCCAGCTTTCTGCCCCCCCCCCACCGCACTCTGTCTGCTGTCTGAGGAAGGGTCTCAACCTGAAACATCACCTGTCCATTTTCTCCAGAGATGCTGCCTGACCTTTATAAACCAGCATCTACATGTCCTTATGTTTCCTGCCCATGTACCCGCCCAAATGTCTTTTAAAACAGTGTCATCAAACGCTAGACTCAACACTGGGCAAAGACTGTGAGCATCCACTTTATAGAGGGTCCAGCAGATGGAGGTGAATAAAATCATGAGGGGATTATCCAGGCTGGGAGAATCAAGAACCAGGGAGCACAGGTTGAAGGTGAGAGGGGCAAGGTTTAATAAGAACTTGGGGGCAACGTTTTCACTCCAAGGGTGCTGGGTGTTTGGAACGAGCTGCCAGAGGCTGGGTC
This sequence comes from Rhinoraja longicauda, assembly GCF_053455715.1. Lineage (NCBI taxonomy): Eukaryota > Metazoa > Chordata > Chondrichthyes > Rajiformes > Arhynchobatidae > Rhinoraja > Rhinoraja longicauda. The sequence continues at coordinate 7,070 of NW_027602489.1, forward strand.
AAACCTGTCCTCACCCTCTACACTTCTCCTTTCACCTCTCACTTTCTCCAAGTTAAAGGTGTGGCCATGAGCACTGGCATGGGCCCCAGCTGTGCCAGCCTTTTATTATTTACATCAAACAGTCCTAGATACATAGAAACATAGCAAAATAGGTGCAGGAGAAGGCCATTCAGCCCTTCGTGCCAGCACCGCCATTCAATATGATCATGGCAGATCATCTAAAATCATTATCCTCTTCCTGTTTTTTCCCCATATCCCTTGATTCCGTTAGCCACAAGAGCTAAATCTAACTCTATCTTGAATACAACCAGTGAATTGAACTCCACTAATTTCTGTGGCAAAGAATTACACACATTCACAACTCTCTAGGTGAAAAAGTTTTTCCTCATCTCAGTCCTAAATGGCTTACCCCTTATTCTTAAGCTGTGATCGATGGTTCTGGACTTCCCCCAACATCAGGAACATTGTTCCTGCCTCTAACCTGAACGATTCGTTAAGAATTTGATGTTTCGTTAAGATACCCTCTCATCCTTCTAAATTCCAGTGAATACAAGCCCAGTCGACCCATTCTTTCATCATATGTCAGTCCCGCCATCCTGGTGAACCTACGCTGCACTCCCTCGATAGCAATAATGTCCTTCCTCAAATTAGGAGATGAAAATTGCACACAATACCCCAGGTGCGGTCTCACCAGGGCCCTGTACAACTGCAGTAGGGCCTCCTTGCTTCTCAACCCAGATCCTCCCGCAATGAAGGCCAACATGTCATTAGCCTTCTTCACTGCCTGCTGAACCTGCATGCTTACGTTCAGTGACTGATGTACAAGCACAGCCAGGTCTCGTTGCACCTCCCCTTCCCCTAATCTGACCATTCAGATAATAATCTGCCTTCCAGTTCTTGCCACCAAAGTGGACAACCTCACATTTATCCACATTAAACTGCATCTGCCATGCATCTGCCCACTCACCCAACTTGTCCAAGTCACCCTGCAGCCTCATAGCATCCTCCTCACAGCTCACACTGCCACCCTGCTTTGTGCCGTCCGCAAACTTGGAGATGTCACATTTAATTCCCTCATCTAAATCGTGTAGAAATATTGTAAATAACACTATTTTTGTCCTTGTTCCAAACGTACACTGTCTCCATCCCACAACTCATTCTCCACGACATCAACCACTGCATCGGGGCTGCCTCCCGCACCCGTGCAGCTCATCGATGTAATGCATGTGATCACTAACCCACCCTGGCCTCGCATTCACCTGCACCCTCTCTGACGCCGCTCTCCCCTTTAGTGATCTCTCTGTCTCCATCACAGGGGACAGACTATTGACTGATGTCTACGACAAACCTCCCGACTCACACAGTTACCTCCACTTCACCTCCTCCCTCCCTGACGTTTGTAACCACGCTCTTCCCTGCTCCTAACTTCTCTGCCTCGGCCTCATCTGCTCCCAAGATGGGACTTTCCATTCCAGGAAACCCGAGATGTGAACGTGTTTGCCCGCGGTTGCCATAGGTGGATCCCTCACCCACATCTCCTCTGTTTCCTGTATTTCCACTCGCTGCCTTCCACACAGACCGCTCCCTCTGTAACTCCTTGCCTTACTCATCCCTTCCCCCCCAGACCACCCTCTCCCCAGGTACTTCCCCCTGCAACCGCCCTGGTGTGCCCCGACTTGTCCTTGCAGCTCCTCTTAAATAAAGCCGCAACGATCACCACCTCCAGTCTCTGGTCGCTCACTCGTGTCTAAAGATAACGCAAATAATTCTGCCAGAGCCCCTGCAATTCCTTCCCCAGCTTCCCACAACTTAGTTTTAGATTTAGAGATATGCGCGGAAATAGGCCCTTCGGCCCACTGAGTCCGCACCGACCAGCAACCCCCGCTCACTCACACGATCCTGCACACTAGGGACAATTTACATTCACACCAAGCCAATTAACCTACAAACATATTCAACTATGGAGCGTGGGACGAAACTGAAGATCTCCGAGAAAACCCATAGGGTCACAGGGAGAACGTGTAAACTCCGCACAGACAGCAGCCGCAGACAATAGACAATAGGTGCAGGAGGTGGCCATTCGGCCCTTCGAGCCAGCACCGCCATTCAATGTGATCATGGCAGATTATTCTCAATCAGTACCCCGTTCCAGCCTTCTCCCCATACCTCCTGACTCCGCTATCCTTAAGAGCTCTATCTAGCTCTCTCTAGAGGCAGTGAATTCCACAGATTCACAACTCTCTGACTGAAAAAGTTTTCCCTCATCTCCGTTCTAAATGGCCTCCCCCTTATTCTTAAATTGTGGACCCTTGTTCTGGACTCCCCCAACATTGGGAACATGTTTCCTGCCTCTAACGTGTCCAACCCCTTAATAATCTTATACGTTTCGATAAGATCTCCTCTCGTCCTTCTAAATTCCAGTGTATACAAGCCTAGTCGATCCAATCTTTCAACATATGACAGTCCCGCCATTCCGGGAATTAACCTAGTAAACCTACGCTGCACGCCTTCAATAGGAAGAATATCCTTCCTCAAATTTGGAGACCAAAACTGCACACAGTACTCCAGGTGAGGTCTCACTGGGGCCCTGTACAACTGCAGAAGGACCTCTTTGCTCCTATACTCAACTCCTCTTGTTATGAAGGCCAACATTCCATTGGCTTTCTTCACTGCCTGCTGTACCTGCATGCTTCCTTTCAGTGACTGATGCACTAGGACACTCAGATCTTGTTGTACGTCCCCTTTTCCTAACCTGACACCATTCAGATAATAATATGCCTTCCTATTCTTACCACCAAAGTGGATAACCTCACACTTATCCGCATTAAACTGCATCTGCCATGCATCCACCCACTCACACAACCTGTCCAAGTCACCCTGCAACCTCATAGCATCTTCCTCACAGTTGACACTACCACCCAGCTTTGTATCATCTGCAAATTTGCCAATGGTACTTTTAATTACTTCATCCAAGCCAGCATCGAACCCGGGACTCTGTGAGACAGTAGCTCTAGCGCTGCGCCACCCAGTGTACAAGAATATTCGTGAACCGTCCTTTAAGTATTTATCCACATTAATTTGCCACAAAAAACCCAAAAGAACGCAAATTGCCGGAGTGACTCAGCGGATCAGGCAGCATCACTGATGAATATGGATCCGTAACGTTTCTGGTCAAGACCCTTCTTCACACTGCATCGATAGGTGACGTTTTGGGTTGTGATCCTTCTTCAGACTCTCCAGAAATGCTGCCTGACCTGCCGAGTTACTCCAGCACTTTATGTCCTCTTGTGCAATAACCAACCTGCATCTACAGGTCTTTGCTTCTACTGCTGAATATGCCGTAAGTCCCGCAGCACCGCCTGTGCATTCATTCCAAGACACGGCTGTTCATTTCCAGTAATTCTTGGCTTCTATGACCTTCTGTACTGTAAACACAGATGCAACCTCACCAACCTCCCGTGGCTCCACACACACACCATCATATTCATCCTGCACCGATTATAATCTCTCAATAATTACCCTTTTGCTCTTTACAGACTTGCAGAAACTCTCTGGATACTCCTTTGGCTTATCGGCCAAATCACCCACATCCCTTCTTTACCCGCCCGATCTCCCTGTGTCAATGTACCGGGGGTTATTATGCTGTGCCCAGCCCAACACACACCCTCACCCACTGATTGGTGAACCCTGTGCCCATCTGACCACTGACCTCTCATCCCCTGACAGCAAAACGGTTGCCCACCCCGACACACACACTCACCCACTGCCCGGGTCTGTTACACTGTGCCCAGCTGACTACTGACCCTCACCCACTGACCAGTGCACCCTGTGCCCAGCCCGACACTGAACGCATGCGCATTATCCGGGACAAGGTGCCCAACCCAAAACTGACCCTCACCACTGACACAGCCTCTCACCCACTGTCACTGCCCCTCACCCACTGACACTGTCCCATACCCACTGACACTGCCCCTCACCCACTGACACTGCCTCTCACCCACTGTCACTGCCCCTCACCCACCGACACCGCCTCTCACCCACTGACATTGCCCCTCACCCACTGACACTGCCACTCACCCACTGCCCTTCACCCAGACACTGACACTGCCCCTCGCCCACTGCCACTGCTCCTCACCCACTGCCCCTACACACTGACACTGACCCTCACCCACTGACACTGCCCCTCACCCACTGACACTGCCCCTCACGCACTGCCCCTCACCCACTGACACTGCCCCTCATCCACTGACACTGCCCCTCACCCACTGTCACTGCCCCTCACCCACTGCCCCTCACCCACTGTCACTGCCCCTCACCCACTGCCCCTCACCCACTGTCACTGCCCCTCACCCACTGCCCCTCACCCACTGCTCCTCACCCACTGACACAGCCCCTCACCCACTGCCCCTCACCCACTGACACAGCCCCTCACCCAGTGACACTGCCCCTCACCCACTGACACTGCCCCTCACCCACTGCCCCTCACCCTCTGACACTGCCCCTCACCCACTGACACTGCCTCTCACCCACTGACAATGCCCCTCACCCACTGACACTGCTTCTCACCCACTGTCACTGCCTCTCACCCACCGACACTGCCTCTCACCCACAGACATTGCCACTCACCAACTGACACTGCCTCTCACCCACTGACACTGCCACTCACCCACTGCCCTTCACCCACTGACACTGACACTGCCCCTCGCCCACTGCCACTGCTCCTCACCTACTGCCCCTACACACTGACACTGCCCCTCACCCACTGACACTGCCCCTCACCCAGTGACACTGCCCCTCACGCACTGCCCCTCAACCACCGACACCGCCCCTCACCCACTGACACTGCCCCTCACGCACTGCCCCTCACCCACTGACACTGCCCCTCATCCAATGACACTGCCCCTCACCCACTGTCACTGCCCCTCACCCACTGCCCCTCACCCACTGTCACTGCCCCTCACTCACTGCCCCTCACCCACTGTCACTGCCCCTCACCCACTGACACTGCCCCTCACTCACTGCCCCTCACCCACTGACACTGCCCCTCACCCACTGACACTGCCCCTCACCCACTGACACGGCCCCTCAACTACTGACATTGCCCCTCACCCACAGACATTCCCCTCACCCACTGACACTGCACCTCACCCACTGACACTGCCCCTCACCCACTGACACTGCCCCTCACCTACTGACACTGCCCCCACCCACTGACACTGCCCCCCACCCACTGACACTGCACCTCACCCACTGACACTGCCCCTCACCCACTGACACTGCCCCTCACCCATTGACACTGCCCCTCACCCACTGCCCCTCACCCACTGACACTGCCCCTCACCCACTGACACTGCCCCTCACCCACTGACACTGCCCATCACCCACTGACATTGCCCCTCACCCACTGACACTGCCCCTCACCCATTGACACTGCCCCTCACCCACTGCCCCTCACCGACTGACACTGCCCCCCACCCACTGACACTGCCACTCACCCGCTGACACTGCCCCTCGCCCATTGCCCCTCACCCACTGACACTGCCCTCACCCACTGACACTGCCCCTCACCCACTGACACTGCCCCTCACCCACTGACACTGCCCCTCACCCACTGACACTGCCCCTCACCCACTGACACTGCCCCTCACCCACCGACACTGCCCCTCACCCACCGAAACTCACCCACCGACACTGCCCCTCACCCACTGCCCCTCACCCACTGAGACTGTCCCTCACCCACTGACACTGCCCCTCACCCACTGACACAGCCCCTCACCCACTGACACTGCCCCTCACCCACTGCCCCTCACCCACTGACACTGCCCCTCACCCACTGACACTACCCCATTCCCACTGACACTGCCCCTCACCCACTGACACTGCCCCTCACCCACTGCCCCTCACCCACTTACATTGCCCCTCACCCACTGCCCCTCACCCACTGCCCCTCACCCACTGACAATGCCCCTCACCCACTGACACTGCCCCTCACCTACTGACACTGCCCCCACCCACTGACACTGCCCCCCACCCACTGACACTGCACCTCACCCACTGACACTGCCCCTCACCCACTGACACTGCCCCTCACCCATTGACACTGCCCCTCACCCACTGCCCCTCACCCACTGACACTGCCCCTCACCCACTGACACTGCCCCTCACCCACTGACGCTGCCCATCACCCACTGACATTGCCCCTCACCCACTGACACTGCCCCTCACCCATTGACACTGCCCCTCACCCACTGCCCCTCACCGACTGACACTGCCCCCCACCCACTGACACTGCCACTCACCCGCTGACACTGCCCCTCGCCCATTGCCCCTCACCCACTGACACTGCCCTCACCCGCTGACACTGCCCCTCACCCACTGACACTGCCCCTCACCCACTGACACTGCCCCTCACCCACTGACACTGCCCCTCACCCACCGACTGCCCCTCACCCACCGAAACTCACCCACCGACACTGCCCCTCACCCACTGCCCCTCACCCACTGAGACTGTCCCTCACCCACTGACACTGCCCCTCACCCACTGACACAGCCCCTCACCCACTGACACTGCCCCTCACCCACTGCCCCTCACCCACTGACACTGCCCCTCACCCACTGACACTACCCCATTCCCACTGACACTGCCCCTCACCCACTGACACTGCCCCTCACCCACTGCCCCTCACCCACTGCCCCTCACCCACTGCCCCTCACCCACTGACACTGCCCCTCACCCACTGCCCCTCACCCACTCACGCTGCCCCTCACCCACTGCCCCTCACCCACTGCCCCTCACCCAATGCCCCTCACCCACTGCCCCTCACCCACTGCCTCTCACCCACTGCCCCTCACCCACTCACGCTGCCCCTCACCCACTGCCCCTCACCCACTGCCCCTCACCCAATGCCCCTCACCCACTGCCCCACACCCAATGCCCCTCACCCACTGCCCCTCACCCACTCACGCTGCCCCTCACCCACTGCCCCTCACCCACTGCCCCTCACCCACTGACACTGCCCCTCACCCACTGCCCCTCACCCACTGCCCCTCACCCAATGCCCCTCACCCACTGACACTGCCCCTCACCCACTGCCCCTCACCCACTGCCCCTCACCCAATGCCCCTCACCCACTGCCCCACACCCAATGCCCCTCACCCACTGCCCCTCACCCAATGCCCCTCACCCACTGCCCCACACCCACTGCCCCTCACCCACTGCCCCTCACCCACTGCCCCTCACCCACTGACACTGCCCCTCACCCACTGCCCCTCACCCACTGACACTGCCCCTCACCCACTGCCCCTCACCCACTCACGCTGCCCCTCACCCAATGCCCCTCACCCACTGCCCCTCACCCAATGCCCCTCACCCACTGCCCCCCACCCACTGCCCCTCACCCACTGCCCCTCACCCACTGACTCTGCCCCTCAGCCAGTGTGGGGGCCTGGGTTGGCAGCCCGTCACTGCCCGTCACCCACCTGCGGGTTGGGCTGCCCACAGGAGGGCGGGCAGCAGAAGCAGCAGCAGCGGCAGCAGCAGCGGGCACCCCATGGTCGCCCCGACTGTTCGGTTGCGGGGAGTTTGCCAGTTCTGGGCGCATGCGCGGTTGACTCTGCTCCACTCGCACCCCGCGCTGATTGGTCGGCGCCGCGTCCGCGGCCAATCACAGTCCTGCCCGCTCGTGAGTCATCGGTCTCCGGGCAGAAGAGCCCAGAGAAGGTGGCGGAAAATAGGCGAGTCTGTCCAATCAGCAGCGCAGATGATCTCCTAGCTCCCTAAATTCACCTTGTAGGACCTCATCCCGTTTTTTACCTATATCATTGGTGCCAATGTGCACCACGACAACTGGCTGTTCACCCTCCCCCTCCAGAATGTTCTGCAGTCGCTCAGAGACATCCCTGACCCTTGCACCAGGGAGGCAACATACCATCCTGGAGTCCCGTTTGCGGCTGCAGAAACGCCTGTCTATTACAATTACAATTGAATCCCCTATTACTATAGCCCTTCCACTCTTTTTCCTCCCCTCTTTTCCCATTGAGCCACCTACGGTGCCATGAACTTGGCTGCTGCTGCCTTCCCCTGATGAGCCATCAAACTTAAAAGTAGGACCTCAAAGGTAATAATCTCTGGATTACTACTAGTGCCACGTGCTAGTCAGAGTAGAAATAAGAGGATATTTCAGATGAATACGTGGCTTGAAAAATGGTGCAAGGGGGAGGGATTCAAATTTCTAGGACATTGGAACCAGTTCTGGGAGAGGTGGGACCAGTATAATCAGGACGGTCTGCACCTGAGCTGGAATGGAACCAATGTCCTTGGGGGAGTGTTTGCTAGTGCTGTCGGGGAGGATTTAAACTAATGTGGCAGGGGGATGGGTGCATGAGCAGAGAGACAGAGGGGTGTAAAATGAGGGTAGAAGCAATAGTAAAAGTAGCAGGCAGACAAATCCAGGGCAAAAATCAAAAAGGGCCACTTTTCAACATAATTGTATAAGGGGTAAGAGTGTTGTAAAAACAAGCCTGGAGGCTTTGTGTCTCAATGCAAGGAGCATTCGGAATAAGGTGGATGAGTTGAATGTGCAGATAGTTATTAATCAATATGATATTGTTGGGATTACGGAGACATGGCTCCAGGGTGACCAAGGCTGGGAGCTGAACATCCAGGGATATTCAATATTCAGGAGGGATAGACAGAAAGGAAAAGGAGGTGGGATAGCGTTGCTGGTTAGAGAGGAGATTAACGCAATAGAATGGAAGGACATTAGCTTGGAGGATGTGGAATCGATATGGGTCGAGCTGCGAAGCACTAAGGGGCAGAAAACGCTAGTGGGAGTTGTGTACAGGCCACCTAACAGTAGTAGTAGAGTTGGGGATGGCATCAAACAGGAAATTAGAAATGCATGCAACAAAGGTAAAACAGTTATAATGGGTGACTTCAACCTACATATAGATTGGGTGAATCAAATTGGCATAGGTGCTGAGGAAGAGGATTTCTTGGAATGTATACGGGATAGTTTTCTAAGCGAACATGTAGAGGAACCAACGAGAGAGCAGGCTATTCTAGACTGGGTATTGAGTAATGAGGAAGGATTAGTTAGCAGTCTTGATGTGTGTGGTCCCTTGGGCAAGAGTAACCATAATATGGTTGAGTTCATTAGGATGGAGAGTGACTTAGTTAATTCAGAAACAACGGTTCTGAACTTAAGGAAAGGTAACTTTGAGGGCATGAGACGTGAATTGGCCAAGATAGACTGGCAATTGATTCTTAAAGGGTTGATGGTGGATATGCAATGGAAGGCATTTAAAGACCGCATGGATGAACTACAACAATTGTTCATCCCAGTTTGGCAAAAGAATAAATCAGGGAAGGTAGTGCATCCGTGGCTAACAAGAGAGATTAGGGATAGTATCAAAACAAAAGATGAAGCGTACAAATTAGCAAGAAAAAGCAGCCTACCAGAGGACTGGGAGCAATTCAGAGTCCAGCAGAGGAGGACAAAGGGCTTAATTAGGAAAGGGAAAATAGATTATGAAAGAAAACTGGCAGGGAACATAAAAACTGACTGCAAAAGCTTTTATAGATATGTGAAGAGTAAAGATTAGTTAAAACAAATGTAGGTCCCTTGCAGTCAGAAACAGGTGAATTGGTCATGGGGAACAAGGACATGGCACACCAATTGAATAACTACTTTGGTTCTGTCTTCACTAAGGAAGATATAAATAATCTGCTGGAAATAGCAGGAGACCGGGGGTCAAATGAGATGGAGGAACTGAGTGAAATCCAGGTTAGTCGGGAAGTGGTGTTAGGTAAATTGAATGGATTAAAGGCCGATAAATCACCAGGGCCAAATAGGCTGCATTCCAGAGTGCTTAAGGAGGTAGCCCCAGAAATAGTGGAGGCATTAGTGATAATTTTTCAAAACTCTTTGGATTCTGGAGTAGTTCCTGAGGATTGGAGGGTAGCTAATGTAATCCCACTTTTCAAAAAGGGAGGGAGAGAGAAAATGGGGAATTACAGACCAGTTAGTCTAACGTCGATAGTGGGGAATTTGCTAGAGTAAGTTATTAAAGATGGGATAGCAGCACATTTGGAAAGTGGTAAAATCATTGGACAAAGTCAGCATGGATTTATGAAAGGTAAATCATGTCTGACGAATCTTATAAAAGTTTTCGAGGATGTAAATAGTAGAGTGGATAAGGGAGAAAGAGTGGATGTGTTATATCTGGACTTCCAGAAGGCTTTCGACAAGGTCCCACATAAGAGATTAGTATGCAAACTTAAAGCACACGGTATTGTGGGTTCAGTATTGATGTGGATAGAGAACTGGCTGGCAGACAGGAAGCAAAGAGTAGGAATAAACGGGTCCTTTTCAGAATGGCAGGCAGTGACTAGTGGGGTACCGCAAGGCTCAGTGCTGGGACCCCAGCTATTTACAATATATATTAATGATTTGGACGAGGGAATTGAATGCAACATCTCCAAGTTTGCGGATGACACGAAGCTGGGGGGCAGTGTTAGCTGTGAGGAGGATGCTAGGAGGCTGCAACGTGACTTGGATAGGTTAGGTGAGTGGGCAAAGGCATGGCAGATGCAGTATAATGTGGATAAATGTGAGGTTATCCACTGGCAAGAACAGGAAACCAGACTATTATCTGAATGGTAGCCGATTAGGAGAAGGGGAGATGCAACGAGACCTGGGTGTCGTGGTACACCAGTCATTGAAAGTAGATCACCATACCCCTGCCCTCCCTCCTGTAGATGCAGAATGGTCAGTCCACACAGAGGCCTCCTCCTTATGCACCAACACCCACACGTCAATAAGTTTCCGGCACGCCATTATGTTGAGCTTGTTTACCACCACCTCCGGGCGGGAAGGAATCTTCGCCTCGCAGTGACGACCCATTCTCCCGTCTCCAACATTCTTCGTGCGTTTGGTGTCCACCTACCGGCCTTTTACACGCTGTTGATGTTTGATTTAATCTCCAACTGCCGACAAGCCATCAAGCGCCTTGAAGTATCTACTCCGCTCATTGGATTGCTAATGGAATTCCTCTGTTCGCCGCAGCTGCTCCCAAGATCAACTTTTCCACTCCAATACTTATAAGATGTCCTTACACTTTAGTAAACGCGGTTTCCCCCTGGTGTCCCCTATCTTTGCCCGTTCCTAACCCGATTATCCTGTTTGCCGTAGTTCTTCTCTCGCTATCACCCACCCCCTTCACAATCCCCCTCCCTTACCCCCTCCCCTACAGAACAAGAATAGAGTTCTCGTGGTTCTCACCTTTAATCCCACCAGCCTCCGCACCAACAACCGACATTTCCGTCCCATTCAACGTGATCCCACTGCCAGTGACATCTTTCTATCTCAACTGCATTCCATCTTCCGCAAGTCCTTGGTTCACTCATCAGTTTCCACACAAATCATCTCTTCCCGTCTACGTTTCTCTGCAACCACAGGATATATAACACTTTCCCTCTACCCCCTCCTTGAACTTCAGCCAGGGACCCTTCCAGGTGAGACAGATGCGCATGTTCACTTCCGTTAACCACAACTACTGCATTTCGTGTTGCCGATGTGGCCTCTTGTACATCCGTGTCCTATTTTGTAAGCCAGCATCTGCAGTTCATTGTCTCTATTCGGAGAATGGACCTTCATTAGTCGACGTAGAATCAGTGTGACCTTGCTCTATATTTCAAACAATAATTCTGGGCTACATAGTTAAGGTACATTAATTTTGGGATAAATGCAGACACAAGAAATCTGAAAGCCCAATAAAACAAAAGGGAAACTCTGAGAGAGGATCTGATAAATGGTCTGAGACCGGACAGTTTAATCCTTCTACCGTTTGTGTCTGACGCATCAGCGTTTCTTTATTTTCTCCCTGTATTTATAAATAAAATCCAATTTCTTGAAATACTAATATTGCACCTTATTTTTCAGTAACAGTCTAAAGAAGTGTAGATGTATAAAAATATATTTAAAATAGATATGTCTGAATGGTATGGGTCACGGAATGACATTGGAACATGTTGGTTTTTTATAACTGGCGTGTAAGGATGGACTAAGTAGTCTCCAGTGTTGCAATTTCCAGAAATCTGCACAAAGACATAAACGATTGGGAACTTCGGGCAGGTCAGTGAGCAGTTTGTTTCCACATTCCATCCCTGGGATGGCGGGACTGTCATAATCCCTGGGATGGTGGGACTGTCATAATCCCTGGGATGGCGGGACTGTCATAATCCCTGGGATGGCGGGACTGTCATAATCCCTGGCATGGCGGGACTGTCATAATCCCTGGGATGGCGGGACTGTCATAATCCCTGGTATGGCGGGACTGTCATAATCCCTGGGATGGTGGGATTGTCATAATCCCTGAGATGGCGGGACTGTCATATGAGGAAAGATTGAAAAGACTGGGCTTGTATTCCAGAACCAGGGACACAGTCTTAGAATAAAGGGGAGGCCATTTAAAACTCAAGTGAGAGGAAACCTTTTTCACCCAGAGAGTTGTGAATTTGTGGAATTCTCTGCCACAGAAGGCAGTGGAGGCCAATTCACTGGATGAATTCAAAAGAGAGTTAGATAGAGCTCTAGGGGCTAGCGGAATCAAGGGATATGGGGAGAAGGTAGTTACTGATTGTGGATGATCAGCCATGATCACAATGAATAGTGGTGCTGGCTCGAAGGACTGAATGGCCTCCTCCTGCACCTATTTTCTATGTTTCCATGTTTCTATCATCTCTTTCGTTTGTGAAAAGGCGTCAGTAAGGTTGTGGGAAAGTTCACTTAGGAACCTTGCCTGCTTGTACTGGGAACTGGGAACAGCCTGGATATTGCTCCTACTTCTTTCTTCATGCGATTGCTAGATGAAGGGCTGGGATTGCAGCTTTTTAACGCGAGAGATTACAGAACATTGCAGATAATACACAGGCATGTTCCATTGTCAAAGATCTGCATTTAATAGGTACGCATTTCCAACCATCCCGAGTGCCTAAACCACATTTCTAAATTCTGGATTGACGTCTTTTTAGAAACTGCTGAATGTATTTTTTTCGGACAGTCCCGGTGTTTCATGTTCAAGAGTTGGAAATGGATGATATCTATTAACCTCAATATAGCTCTCTACGGACAGAATGTGCATTTGCATCGATGTGGTTACCATAAAGTTCAGGAATGGCCTCGACCACGTACCACTGTTACAGTTCAAAATGCTGGATGCCGTGCGATCAGGACTGTGAAAATGAAGGATATGTGATATTGACATATCTTAGAAAGCACATGCACTCTTTCAGGAACGCCATCCAGAACATCCAATAAGCTTCTCAGTATTTGCAAAGCTGCGCCCGTCAAATGTTCTTTTGATTAAGGACACACCCGATGATCAATGCAAATGTTTGCAGCATGATAATTTTATGCTCCAATTGGCAAGGCTTGACATCACCTACAACAATGATTTGTGGAAAAGCCTGTTGTGTAATTCTGAGAATATGCATGACAAATGTTGGAGAGGTGAATGTAGTGAGTGTCGGGTAATGTGCATGAAAGAGGGATTCAATGAATCAGATAAAGCCAAGAATGTGAGTTGGATGACATGGGAAATACAAGAACATGGTAGGCTGCAAAAGATCATGAAAGTTGGCTGCTGTGGTGAACTACAAGAGTTGGTGTTATTGAGGATGCCAGAATTTCAAGAACATGTTCGTGTAAAGCGAATCCAAGCCATGTCATTTGAGGGAAAAAAAACAGTCATTCAAATGAACTTTTCCATATCTTACTCCTGTATCAGCATGAAGTGCAGAGTGCTTTGTGGTCACGTGATTCAGTCAGTTTGTTCACCGCTGCCATCTTCCAGAATGGTAAGTGTGAGTCTCATTTGATTGTGTCAAACACAAATGACAAAGGAAAGGGTTCTGTGTACACATTCATGCGATATCTTGCTACCAAAGCTTCAGCTGATGGTTCCATCATATTTTTTACAGATGGGCCATCTTCTGAATTCAAGAACAAGTTCATGGCAAAACGTCTCTTGATTGTGGCAAAAGAACACCACGCAACATATGAATGGTAATACTTTGCAACTTCTCATGGGAAGGGGGTAGTTGATGGCATAGGTGGGTGCTGCCACGTCACTTGTTTGGTATGATGTCATGAGCAAGAAAGCTGACGCCCCAGTTGTCCAGAGCTCAAAGGACTTTGCAAATCTGGCCACCACACTGATGCCCAATGTCATGGTTATACATATTACAGAAGATGAGATTAAAAAGTGCCATTCAAAAAAGACAACAATAGGAAAGTGTAATTCCTGTGCCAGGCAGGTATCATGTTATCCAGGTGTCTCCATCCGGCATTTTGAAGTTCTGGCATACATGTGGTGGAGCTGACCCCGACTTATCTAACCAGTACTGTGCCCCCAAACAGAGTATTGACTGGGTAGTTGGGGGATTGGTTGGTGGTTAGGTATGACCAAACTCTTTTCCAACTACCCTTAAAACTTCTCCAGTGAAATGAAACTGAAGTAAAACTGATGCACGTTTGGGTGTTTCAGGAAGTGGCCCCCATCTAAAGAACCAGCTAGACACAAAATGCTGGAGTAACTCAGCAGGTCAGGCAGAAGGTGTCTACCTTCGATTTAAACCAGCATCTGCAGTTTTTTCCCTACCCATCATGAAGAACCAGACATCTTGTTTTACACACAAGATCAAATTATGAAGAAGATATCAGGGCCTCTGGTGGCAGGATCCAGACGGCAGTTCAAATTTGATGGAATTTAAGAAATATCCATGCAAACTAATGCATTAATACCTTAGTGGTATACATGTAATATAAAGTTACAGTCTTGCATTTTGCTTAAAGAATAGTGGAGTTCATGTCCTTGAGATTTGTACATGAAACTTTGCTGTCAAAGTAAAGTTTTGTGTTTCACCAAGAAAGTGGTTTGAGAAATATTTTTTGCAGAAGTTTAATGCATGTACTTGTATTTATGTTATTGTTCATCTCATACAATATGTAAACACTGGATTTGGAGACATTATTAATTATTATAAAAGCAGTTAATTAACCTGCCCACTCTACATGTATTTCACAAATGCATCATTTACAATGTTTGTTTAAAAATACATGTGTACATGTGTTTGCATATAAAACGAGCAACAACATACTTTATATATGCTGAGGTACATATAAGAGAAAATGGTGAATGTATAAAGACAGCATGGGAACTAAAACAAGTTAAATACATTTTCATGAACTGAATGCTGAGTGTTTTAAGCAGCTTATCCAAAGCAAACATTGTAAACTTCATGTCAAACTCGGTATGAAAGTCATACATTTTCTTTCTTGTTATGAATAAACTTTGAGGCCATAACAACACCTTTATTCTTTTGTCTTTATTTCCAGGTTCAGAGACTCACTCTTTGCAATATCAGTTAAAATCATAAACAGCAATAACCAAAGATAGTTATGCCTGGTATCCACTACCCACTTGCTGCCATATCTGTACACAATTCCTCCATGCGCGTCATGTCACACACATGACCACCCAAAATGTCACACGCGTGACCAGACGTCATCACATAAAGTGATACATTAAAAAATTCTTGTAAGACATTAATCTTATTCATTGCTATTTTCCTACCTACAGAACTATAACGGATGTCTGCTAAAGAGATGAACGTTCTAGCTTTTTAAAATTCACAGAATTTGTAAGATGAAACTGAGTTATGAAAAAAATGCTTCCGTGTGAGTGCACACACGTGACCAGTCATATTGGACCTTTGACTCTAAACAAACATTGTCAGCATAACATATAAAAATTTCACTTCATAAACTTCAACATATATGTCATATTATGTTTATTTGTAAAATACTGGAGAGATTTTGAGGAAGATTATTATTCAGGTTTTTGTACCAATACACTGTTCTTAACAAAATCTACCCATCATGTGAAACCTTAGATATAACAGATATCTAAGATAACTTCAAGAATTTTGATTCAAGGTGGCCTTAGTTTTGTGCAGTATTGCAATGGATTTAGAGTTTTGATTTGATATGTTTTATGTGAGGTTTCCAGCCGAGTTTATGATCTATTATCACTCCCAATAACCTATTTTCATACACTCTTTCAATTTCTACATCATTAATCATGAGTATTACCTCCAAATTCACTTTTCGATTTCCAAACACAATAAATCTTGTTTTACTTAGATTTAATGACAATTTATTAGTATCAAACCACTTTTTTAGGGTTTCCAATTCCCCTTCAACTGTGTCCAAATGTTGCTTCATGTTTTTCCCTGAACAAAATAAATTTATGTCATCCGCAAATATAACTAAATGTAACAATTTTGACACCTTACAAATATCATTTATATAGAGTATTAGGAGTTTTGGGCCCAGCACCGAGCCTTGCGGAACCCCAAAGGTAACCTTCATAAGTTCTGAATCAAAATTATTTACTTGAACATACTGATATCTGTTTTCAAGGTCGCTTCTTAACCAGGAGTATGTTACTCCTCTAATACCATATCTTTCTAGCCTATTCATCAGTAAACCATGATCTATGGTATCAAACGCTTTTTGAGATCTATAAATACTCCCACTGTATATTTATTGTCAATTGCAGTTGAAATATGCTCTACTAGTTCCATTAGCACTAGTGAGGTAGACCTTTTAGCTCAAAATCCATACTGGTGATCACTTAGTATGTTATGTTTATCAATAAAGTTTTCAAGTCTTTGTACAAATAATTTTTCTAATATTTTTGAGAATTGGGGCAGCAGAGATATCGGCCTGCAATTTGAAAATAAATGTCTGTCTCCATTTTTGTAGACAGGAATGACTTTCGCTATTTTCATTTTGTTGGGAAATGTGCCTGTGAGGAAGGATTGATTACATATATGTGTCAACGGTTTTACTATGCATTCAATAATATTTTTGACTAGTGTCATATCAATGGAATTGTAATCAGTAGTCTTTTTGTTTCTGTATTTATTAATAATATCAATGACTTCATTTTTGTGAACTCCACTGAGGAACATGGAGTGAGCATTTCTATCAGAGCTCTCATGTTCTAAGACCTTCCTTGCTACTCGGTTCAGTAATCTCATTTGCTAAGGTAGGCCCAACTTTTACAAAGTAGACATTAAATTCATCAGCAACCTCTTTTATGTTATTTATAGTTCTTTTAGGATTTTTAACAAAGTAGCTAGGGTAATCTGCTTTCCCGATACGATGTTTTAATTATGCTGTTAATCACTTTCCAGCAAACTTAACTACCTTTGCATTTAGTTTTAATTTCTATTGTGCGAGATTTTTTTTTGTCATAATTTAGCCATTTAGCTCATACCTGTGGCCTTAGTTTAATAAATTTTGGAGTAATGCTTTTATAATATTTATTTAATTCAAAGGAATTTTAATTTTGTCATAGTGCTATATGTATTTTTTTTCTCTTAGCATAATGAATTAAGTTTTATTTTTCAAGAATAAACATTAAAAAAGCCACAATAGCATAGCTGCAACCATTAGTCTCAAAACTTTAAGGACACCATCCCACCATCCTCATCTTTGTACTCCCTGTGCGTAGGGAAGAGGGTAGGACTGAAGATGTCATGATAAAAAAATCTTAGAATTTGTTGGAAAAAATATTGATACTTATTTCCAACTGAATACAACTCAAACTTCAGCATCAACTAGATGGGAGGCATTTAAAGCTTATATCCGAGAGTAAATGATCAGTTATACAAGTAGCAGCTCAAATAAACAGCACCTGAAATTGATAGTTAGAAAAATATATTAAAGAACTTGAGATGGAAATTAATCTTCACGATACAAAAGAGACCAAACAGAAATTGTCAATTCTCAGAGCACAGTACAACGAATTGTCCACAAATAAAGCAGCATCCAGCCTAATGAAACTGAAACAGACATTTTATGATCAAGGAGAGAAGGCAGGGAAGCTATTGGCCTGGCGTATAAAATCATTGCAAAATGAAAGATCAATTTTGGAAATTGAATCTGAGGAAGGGACAACAATAATAAATCCACAAGAAATTAACAATATTTTTCAATCATACGACTCAAAACTCTATACATCAGAAGGTCCAGCCATCTCACAGACCCTCCACAACTTCCTAGACCAGTTAGAGATACCTGTTCTACTAGAAGGAGCAAAGATGAGCTTCATTCCCCAGTTGTACTATCAGAACTGTCAGAGGCCATTGTCAATATGAAAGGAGGAAAGGCACCAGGGCCAGGCAGTATACCTATTGATATAGGGGTCTACATATAATAACACATCATTATTTAAATAAGTATATCTATATGAACATATAAGGGTGTATTTTTGTATTAATATCTGACTTATTATACGGGTGGGTGACTATATTTGTATTTATATTTGTATGTAAATGGTTGGGTATATGTATATATATGATTGGCCTAATGTATGTATATATATCAGATGTAGTTAATATAGACATTATTGTGTAAATAGGTATATTCATATGATTGTAGGGTTGAATGAGTATATATGTAGTTATATATGTATTTTAGGTATTAGTTATTATAGATAATACTTGATAAATATTGATTAGGGAATGGGGATAGGGTTAAATAAGTTCACACTTCTTTCTACTCCTTTTCGAACATGTAAAGACGTTAAGTAATAGATGAAATTCTTTGTATTTCTGGTTTTTTTGTTGTTGTTTATTTTGTTTTTTAATTGATGTCTTTTAACATGTACGAAATAAAATGATGAAATGAAATGAAATGAAAAAATATTTATAAAAAGTTGAAGGACAAGCTACTCGTCCCATCATTAAACATGTTGGAAGACTCGGTTGGAAAGGGTGAGCTGCCACCATCACTACAGAATGCACTTATAACTTTAATATTAAAGCCAGGAAAGCCCTCCACAAAGTGTGAATGCTTTCACCCCATTTCTTTGATCAACTCTGATGTGAAAATAATAGCAAAAGTTCTTGCATGGAAGCTTGAGAAACACCTGCCGTCTATTGTTGCTCTAGATCAAAATGGTTTTATTAAAGGAAGACAGGGATTCCATAATATACGTAGAGTGTTGAATATTATACATTCAAAGAAAGAGGTACCAGATGCGGCTGTGGTGGGACTTGATGCTGAAAAAGCCTTTGATAGGGTCGCACATGAATACCTATTTGAAGTGCTTAATTGTTTTGGAATTGGCAGTTACTTCCTCAATTGGATCAAAATCATATTATGATTCAAGGGCTTCAGTAATGACCGATTTTATTTCGGAGTCACGTGAGTGACTGCGTGAAGACCCCGTCCAGCACGTATGCGCGACATTAGCGTTCATGCAGTGCACCCGCGACGAACGGGAGTTCAAGGTGCTCCCGCTACAAATTGAAAAGTCGGGCCGACAGGTAAGTTTTACCGTGGCCGTGAGTATTTTCTCTGTGGTCTGCTTTATGTTCCAGGAAAATGAGCAAGACCAGAGGGAAGAAATTTGCAGCTCGCCCCCGTTCGTCTTCCGTTGAGGAACGTTCTTTGGAGGGGGGGCAAGAGGCGGCAGCAATAACTACCGAGCCGAGCCCAGCACCGCTAGTGCAGCCTGAGCAGCGAGCTGTAGGTACCTGCAGCCAGAACCGGGCGGTAGTATCCGACGATTCGGATGAAGATGCCACACCGCTCGAGAGCGGCACTGGCAGCCGCCTAAGCCGAATGGAACGGCTTATGGAGCAAATGCTCCAGCGAGATCTGCTGAGAGAGCAGCAGCAGACTCGCCAAGGGAGCCCAGGCACTCCCGCAGTGCCCTTTACGGCACTGGCCATTGCCTCACCTTCTTTTGAAGGCAGCATTGGCGACCAGGTCTGGGCTGGTCAAGAAGAGGGGTTGTTGGCTGAAGATGTCCGGAGTACGCAGAGTGTACAGGATCAGGAAGAGCTGCTGGGTGTGGTCAACCGCTACGTGGTCATTCCACGAGGGGGTCGGCCTTTAGAGCCGAAACTTGCAGCCAGCATTGACCACCTGTCCTCAAAACCCCTACAAGAACGGGTGGTCAATGAGGCTCTTGAACTATATACAGCCCCAGAAAATTGTACATCATTGAATGTACCAGCTGTAAACAGCCAAATTTGGGGACATTTGGGGCAGAACATCAGGAACCTGGAGTTGAAGCTCCAGAAAATCCTTAAACTCCTGACTGCAGGGATGACATCATATGCTCGGTCCATTGATGGTGTGGACATCTCCACAAATCAGCAAGATACATTAGCTCTGCTGTGCACCACTCAATATCAGATAAACAATTTACGGAAGGAAATCATCAAGCCTGCCCTCAACCCTAAGTTTGCGGGACTTTGCAAAACACCGGGTTCAGAACCTCCAATTCTGCTTTTTCGAAAGGACCTTCCAAAAAAGGTGAAAGACCTAGAGGAAGAATCCAAGACCTTTGGTCTCGTGAGGGCAGGTTTGGGACCGAGCAGACCTAACAAACCCAGGCGGCAGTACCCCACGGCGTCCACCAGTCGTAGACCACCATATGGGACTGGTGAAAGCTCGGGGTCCAACCATTCCCCGTAAGCCTTTTTTAGGCCCGCGCCCAGAGCGGACCCCATGGAAAATGCGCCACCCCCAACAACATCAACGTCAACATCTACATCAAGAGCAGACACCTCATCGTCCAGCGAAGAGGCAGAAGTAGCACCAGTAACCATGGAGGTAGGTGGATCTGGTTCCTCTCAGCATATGAGCAGTAGGGGCTCTATACTATCAGGGGGGAGATTGCACTTGTTTTTGGATGCATGGGAAACCATCACTAATGACAAGTACATACTAAGCTGCATTCATGGCTATAAAATTGACTTTGTTCATGAAAACATTCCGCCAGTTCAGCATATACCCCAAAGGGTATTCACCCTCTCAGTCAGAGAAACAAGAGGGTCAAGCTGGACTTCCGGTGGCGACATGTTGGGTTAGCAGTCGCAATTTTTAGCTCCTCTGGAAAAATCGCGAATTTTCGCGTTAAAATCGGGTCTGGAAGTCGGTATCGTTTTTAAAACTTACCGGAGTCTCATGTCGCGGTGCTGAGTAAGCGACGTGAATTTAACGGAGGGAAAGTCATTTTAAATGAAAAGTACGTCTCCAGGTCAGAGCCCACATAGGAAAGTTATAAAACAACTGCTGAAGACTCAGGAACATCAAGAAACTGCAAAACAGACCTCTGGAGTGGACTCTGGAATGGCTACACGATCTAAGACTGAGATGACCACAAAAGAGAAAACCGAAATGGAGGAGTTAAAGAACTCGGTAAGAGAATTGAAAAATGATTTGAAAGCTGGAAACTTAAATTTGATTGCTGGTAATGAAAAAATACTTGCGGGCATTGGTGCTCTGCAAAAAAAAGTTGATGATGTGCAAGAAGAATTAACGGGGAAAATTAATAAGGTGGCAGAAGAGACCATAAAGATGTTTGAGGCCGTGCATGAAACTGTCTCCGCAAATGGAACTGCAGTGAAAGATATGGAAGCTGTTGTGGAAGAGATGACAGGAGACATGCAGGCAATGAAGTTAGAAATAGACAGCCTCAAGAGCCAACTTACAAAAGTCTCTGATAAATGTGTTGACCTAGAAGCCCGCGCAAGACGTCAAAATATACGAATACGTGGTGTAAAAGAGGGGGCTGAGGGAGACAATGTTTGTGAGTTCACTGCCAACCTAATTAAACATGTACTCAATCTACCTGAGGCACCTGTAATTGAAGTAGCTCATCGACTACCCAGATTTAAACCAAGATCCCAAGGAGAACATGCATACCCACGACAGATCATAGTCAAATTTCGGGATATCCTAATAGTGGAAGCGCTGATGAAAAAAATTAAATACGGAGAGAAGATGATGTACAGAAATGATTCTATTAAACTCCTACGGGACTACCCTTACGAGATTGTGCAAAAGAGAAGAAAGTTCTCACAGACAAGAGAAGTTCTTTACGGTGTCAAGGGTGTCATAGTTGGAGTGTATTATCCGGCCAGAATGCGTATCACTTTCCTGGGAATGTCAAAAACATTCACTAATTCGGTAGAATCTCTTAAATACGCTCAAGAAATCGTGGCCAAGGCAGCGACAATTGAAGATAGATCACCAAGACGTCAAGAACAAATTAACTTGCTTATTTCCCCAACAAGAATATCACAAGAAAAGTGAAATAAGCGAACAACTCCATTCTTTAAAAATTAATACACGCAACAGACTTTCCATGAGACGTGTCTAGACATTATTATCTCCCCTTGAACATTGTGGAATCTAATTCAAGGACTCTCTGTGCTCAAACGAGGCAAGACTGATAACATGGGAAGGACGTTTTGCTGAGCTGAGCTGAGAGCGAAAAACATTATATGGTTTATATAGTTTTACAAAATATAGAGAATTAATAACAATTAATAATTAACAATATTAATATAGAAATAGCAATTGGAACTGTTAAAATGTGTTGCCTGCCTCATAACGCAGACAACAGTAATCAACAGTAATCACAAAAGTTCCGCAGCTCGAGAGGGGAGGAGACTCAGGCACCTGGCACAATTCCAGGAGGCTGAATCCGGTTAACCCTTTCAGCGTACAGCTCACTCTTAACAATACTAAAATCAATTATAAATAGTTAAGAGATAAAGAGTGAGGAAGATATGTAACTGAATACATGATTAGATTTGATAAGTCGGAATGAAACATATATATATACTGCAATTGGGTGAAATAGAACTGATTTGGAAACGGAACCGACCCCCTAGGTTTTAGGTAATAAAGGCAGAGGGGCTAACCTCACAACATCTACGCCGGAAGCGATATTGATGTCGTACACCACAGACGAGTGGTCCACTCACTACGGTGTCCTAAACTTAGACACCGTAAATTTATTTGATATACTTTTTTTTTGTATCACACTATGTCACATCTATGTGTTTTTCTTTCAAGGACAATCGCGGAGGGGAACTACCAAGGAAGTCTATAATATAAATGCCCCCAAAACTATAAATGTCCTGAGATATGGATGCACCATAATAAATAAGGTCATTAAAATTGGTAAAAATGTATGACGACAATCAAAAGAAAATGGGAGGAATCAGACTATGTAGTTGGAATATAAGGGGTATTAATGAACCTATTAAAAGGGGCAAGATACTAGCTCAGTTGAAATCATACAACACGGACATTTCGTTTTTACAGGAAACGCATCTTAGACATCAAGATCAGACGAGACTGAGGGCGAATTGGATAGGCCAAACATTTCACTCTTCATTTACTTCCAAATCTAGAGGCACTGCAATCATTATTCGTAAAGGAATTCCATTTAAATCAAAGAATACTATATCAGATAAGGAAGGGAGATACCTTATAGTAGCAGGAGAGATCAATAATACGCCAATTACGCTGGTAAACATATATGCGCCTAATTTTGATAACCCTCAGTTTTTTAATAAAATTCTGAATATAATTGCAGAATTTAATTATCAAAATGTTATAATTGGAGGAGATTTTAACTGTGTTTTAGACCCTTATCTAGATAAATCGATGCAAAAAAAAAAAGGTAATCTGAAATCTAAAACCAGTGAACTCTTACACACATATATGGAAAACACAAATATAGCAGATGTGTGGAGGATTGCAAATCCGACGGGAAGGGATTATTCGTTTTATTCAACGGTGCATAAAACATACTCACGGATAGACTATTTTCTTGTGGATACAAAATTAATTCCGCATTCTATGAACCCTAAATACCACATAAATGCGATCTCAGACCACTCTCCGTTAACTTTTGTTTTAAAATTAGAAGGAATGTCTATGAATAAATCATTTTGGAGGTTTAACTCGCAAATTTTAAAAGACCCACAAGGGAGTATATATCTAAAAAAACAGATGGACCTATTTTTTGAGATAAATGATACACCAGATATATCCCCCACGTTATTATGGGAATCCTTCAAAGCATTTATTAGAGGAGTCATTATTTCATTTCAAGCTTATCAAAATAAAAAGAATAAGAATGATCAAAGACATTTAGAAGAACAAATAAAACAATTAGATACAGATAATGCTAAAGATCCAACTATGGATAAACATAATAAAATCCTATTATTGAAATTCAAGCTAAATAAATTATTGTCAGAGAAAGTTATAACACTATTTCAAATTACAAAACAAGAACACTTCGAATTTGGGGACAAACCCCACAAACTTCTAGCACGCCAATTGAAAAAACGGGAAAAAGAAAATGCAATACTAAAGATTAAATCAGATAGAGGGGAATTATTAACATTACCCAAGGATATTAATAAAAGATTTGCTCAATTTTACCAGAATCTATACACATCTAAAACGTTAATAGACAATAATAAAATTTCAGAATTCCTAGATAATTGTAACCTACCACAATTAGCACTGAGGGAACAAGAGGAACTGGGAGCACAAATTACTTCGAAGGAGATAGAAGACACAATAAAAACACTAAAGAATGGAAAAACACCAGGACCAGACGGATTCAGCAATGAATTTTATAAAGCATTTTACGACATAGTTATTCCACGATTACAGAAAATGTATACATATGCTTTTAAAGAGCAAAGCTTACCTGAAACACTAGCAGAATC
The DNA here is from genome assembly GCF_053455715.1 of Rhinoraja longicauda. Taxonomy (NCBI): domain Eukaryota; kingdom Metazoa; phylum Chordata; class Chondrichthyes; order Rajiformes; family Arhynchobatidae; genus Rhinoraja; species Rhinoraja longicauda. Next base: position 31,698 of record NW_027602489.1, read on the forward strand.
AACGATTATATTAATACTTAAAAAAGATAAAAATATAGAAGAACCAGGATCATATAGAGCTATTGCTTTGTTAAATACGGATCAAAAAATAATAGCGAAAACACTAGCCAGTAGACTAAGCAGGTACATTAGTAGACTAATAAATGAGGATCAAACAGGATTTATATCTAAGAGACACTCATTCAATAATTTGAGACGTTTGCTTAACATAATGCACTCACATAAACCTCATGACCAAGAGTTATCTATTATCTCACTGGATGCAGAAAAAGCGTTTGATCAAGTAGAATGGGATTATATGATCAAAGTATTGCAAAAATTTCAATTGGGAGAGAACTTTATCGCATGGATAAAATTATTATATAACAAACCTACGGCTAGAATATTAACGAATAATATATTATCCTCGAAATTTGAACTATCAAGGGGCAATAGACAGGGATGTTCATTATCACCGTTGTTATTCGCTTTGGTAATTGAACCCCTTGCTGAAAAAATAAGAACACACTCGGATATTTATGGTTATAACACAAAATATACGAATAACAAAATATCCCTATATGCCGATGATGTACTACTGTACATCACAAAACCACAAATTAGTATACCAAACATATTAAATTTAATTGAGGATTTTGGATCCTTTTCAGGATATAGAATAAATTGGAACAAAAGTGAAATTATGTCGATAAATCCAAAAGACTCAACACACCTCCGGAAATTCCCTTTTAAAATAGCTACAGAAAAATTCAAATATTTGGGAATTGAAATTACTAGAAATTACCAGGATATGTTTAAAGCCAATTATAATCCCTTACTTAAGAAATTAAATAATTTGATTAAATTCTGGAAAACACTTCCGATGTCCTTAATAGGCAGAATAAATGCTATAAAAATGATTTTCTTACCACAAATCCTATACCTATTTCAATCAATACCTATATATCTCCCTAAAAGGTTTTTCAAAAAATTGGACTCAGACATTACAAATTTTATATGGGATTATAAATCCCATAGAATACAAATAGCACACCTTAATAAACGAAAAGAGTTGGGGGGTCTAGCGCTCCCTAACTTTATGTATTATAATTGGGCAGTAAATATTAAAAATATGATTCACCTGCTGGACAATTCTGCCCATCAGGCGGCTTGGATCTTAATGGAAAAAGGGGACTGCTCCCCGAGTAATATAGGAGCGACTATCCTCTCACCAATAAATCTGAATAATAAAAATTATAATAAAAATCCAATTATACATAGCACAATTAGAACATGGAAACAAATAAAACAGAATCTAAAATTAAGAAACTTATCTCTTTTAATACCAATAGTCAATAATCCATCGTTTAAACCATCAATTATAGACAATTCATTTATACAATGGGAAAGAATGGGAATCAAATCGCTCGAAGATTTGTATGAATTGGGAAAATTACTATCATTTCAACAAATACAACTGAAATATAATTTGAAAAATAACCAATATTTTAAATATCTTCAAATTCGTGATTATCTGAAAAAATATACAAAAGATTATTATAATATGCCTTCCGACTTACTGGATGAAGCAATGAAGACAAAGGCGGAATCAGCTAATCTAATATCGTATTTATATAATATCATTTTAAACATAGCAATACCCACAACAGATGGAATTAGAAGAGACTGGGAACAAGATTTAGCTATAAAAATTTCAAAAGAGAGTTGGGATAATCATTCACTACAGGTGCATAAATGTTCGATCAACGTACGACATACGCTCATCCAATTCAAAACATTACATAGATTATATTATTCAAAAACTAAATTAAATAAAATCTTCCCGAATGTTTCACCAATTTGTGATAAATGTCTGTGTCAAGAAGCTACTATAGCGCATTCTTTTGTTTTTTGTACAAAAATCCAAAAATTCTGGTATGAAATATTTGATATTTTTTCAAAATTAATCAAAATAAAACTGGTACCAAAACCAGAATGGATCATTTTTGGAATATCGGAAGGTAACCCTGAATTAAACGTGTTTCAGAAGAATTTATTTAATTACGGGCTAATAATGGGAAAAAAGCTCATACTGAAATTCTGGAAAAATGCGCCCACACCAACAATAAAAATGTGGATATCAAATATGTTTGAAACACTACATTTGGAAGAGATGAGATTCCTCTTAGCAGGTAAAGCAGACCAATTCCAAAAGACGTGGTCTACGTTTTTGGACCTATTACAAGCATGAGGTGCAATAGTAATTTTACAAAGAAATAAATAAATAAATGGTATCAGGACCTGGTAACGGGAGGTAAAACAACAAAACAGACTTGGTTGGTAGTCCCCTTCCTGCGGAGTTTAATGTTATAATAGAGCGATTGTTTCTACCCCTTTTTTTTTTTTTTTTTTTTTTTTTTCTTTTTCTTTTCTAGGGTCTACTTTCTTACTTTACTTCCTTCTCTAACTTCTTTTCCAAGGGGCTTTCTTTTCCCAACACTCTCTTGCACTTCACGACTCTTGCGCACTTTCTTTCTTTACTTCTTTACTTCTATCTTTTTCTTAAAGCTCAAAAAAATGAAGCGGTATAAAAAATGTATTAAGATATATCTGTTGTATTATTGTAATTTACCGTACCTTTAATAAAAATATTTAAAAAAAAAAAAAAAAAAAGCTAGATATTCTTTCCCCACACCTCTATTGCGCTAGGACTAGCTTTTACAACTCACTTGCAGGTCCAGAAGTTAACAGGACATCATCACATGTACTATGAGGCAGGTGCTCTCTCTTTTGTGAGATGATGAAGGGAGCCAAGAGGCCATCTCCGGTTAAAAACACATCTCTGCAGCGATTATGCCTTTCGAAGTACGCTCTAGTGCAGATGTAGGTAAAGTGTGGCACCCAGGGAAGACTTTGTTATTAAAAGCAAATAGCATGGAGGAAGGATTTGTAAACAATTGGGAAAATACCACAGCTAAGAAAGGTAGGTATAGGATCAGAAACAGTCAGGAGTTA
>NW_027602490.1:0-34687 GCF_053455715.1 Rhinoraja longicauda
GAGGGGAGGGGGGGAGGGAGGGGGGGAGGGAGAGGGGAGGGAGGGGGTAGGGGGGGAGGGAGGGGGGAGAGGGGGGGATGGGAGGGGGAGGGGAGGGGGGAAGGGAGGAGGGAAAGGGGGGAGGGAGAGGGGAGGGAGGTGGGTAGGGGGGAGGGAGGGGGACCTCCCTTTTCCCAGTACCCCTCTTTCCCCGTTGGGCCCGTCCTCGTAGGGTTTCCATTGTAACCGGGAGGAGGGGAGGGCGGGAAGGGGGAGGGAGGGAGGAGGGAGGTGTGGAGGGAGGAGGGGAGGGGAGGGAGGGGGGAGGGGAGGGAGGGGGGTAGGGGGGAGGGGAAGGGGGGAGGGAGGGGGACCTCCCCTTTTCCCAGTACTCCTCTTTCCCCGTTGGGCCGGTCCTCGTAGGGTTTCAATTGTAACCGGGAGGGGGGAGGGAGGGTGGAAGGAGGGGGGAGAGGGATGGAAGGGTGGAGGGAGGGGGGGAGGGATTGGGGAGGGAGGGAAGGAGGGAGGGGGGAGTTAGGGGGGAGGGGGGAGGGAGTTGGGGAGGGAGGGGGAGGAGGGGGGGAGGGAGTGGGGATGGAGGTGGGAAGGAGGGGGGGATGAAGGGGTTGAGGGGGGAAGGGGGACCTCCCCTTTTCCCAGTACCCTCTTTCCCCGTTGGGCCCGTCCTCATAGGGTTTCCATTGTAACCGGGAGGGGGGAGGGAGGGAGGTGTGGAGGGAGGAGGGGAGGGGGAGGGAGGGGGGAGGGGAGGGGGGAAGGGGAGGGGGGAAGGGGGGAGGGAGTAGGGGGGAGGGGAGGGAGGGGGATCTCCCCTTTTCCCAGTACCCCTCTTTCCCCGTTGGGCCCGTCCCCGTAGGGTTTCCATTGTAACCGGGAAACACTTGCCCCGGTGGCCCACGAGCATAGGGGCCCAATGCTGATCTGTGTATGTTAAGTGACTTGCAATTAAAAAAAATACTTTAAAAAAAGATAAGTGCTTTTTAAGTGCTTGTTTTGAAACATTCGCGGTCACATAGTGCTTCTCACTGCGATCTGTTAGTGGTGCTTTTCGAAACAATGTAGCACCCATCTCAAACAAGCATTGGGAGGATGGGAGGGAGGGAAGGGGAGGGAGGGAGGAGAGAGGTGTGGAGGGATGGGGGAAGGGGAGGGGGGAACGGGGGGAAGGGGGAGGGAGAGGAGAGGGAGGGGGGATGGGATGGGGGAAGGGGGGAGGGAGGGGGACCTCCCCTTTTCCCAGTACCCCTCTTTCCCCGTTGGGCCCGTCCTCGTAGGGTTTCCATTGTAACCGGGAGGAGGGGAGGGAGGGAGGAGGGAGGTGTGGAGGGAGGAGGGGAGGGGGAAGGGGGAGGAGAGGGTTAGGGGGGAGGGGGAGGGGAGGGGAGGGAGGGGGACCTCCCCTTTTCCCAGTACCCCTCTTTCCCCGTTGGCCCGTCCCCGTAGGGTTTCCTTTGTAACCAGAAGGGGGGAGGGAGGGTGGAAGGAGGGGGGAGGGGGAGAGGGATGGAAGGGTGGAGGGAGGGGGGGAGGGATGGAGGGAAGGAGGGAGGGGGGGGAGTTAGGGGAGGAGGGGTGAGGGAGGTGGGGAGGAGTTGGGGAGGAGGGGTGGAGGGAGTGGGGATGGAGGTGGGAAGGAGTGGGGAGGAAGGGGTTGAGGGGGGAAGGGGGGGGAGGGAGGGAATAGGGGCCCCATGCTGATCTGTGTATGTTAAGTGACTTGCACAACTTTAAAAAACTGGCAGTTGCCTTTCGCAACAATGTTGCAACAATCTCACACAAGCATTGTGACGTCACAAGCTGAAGATGTAAATTTAAAACCGAGCTGATCTCTCATTGGTGCACGGGTGCCATTGTGACATCACGCGCTGAAGCCCCTTCAAGAAAAGGGTTAGAAATGAAAATTAAACTTTAATATCTCTCTAGCTTTAAAAAGGCAGCTTCAATTTGAACGAAAGTACTTACAATAGTTGCCCATGTTAATGGTGAATATGGCGGTACAAAAATCGTAGCGCTTTGGTGTACCGTCAGGGAGGAGTAGGGTTTGTAAGTTATGGACAGAAACTCTTCGGAATCTTTGCGTACATACACATATACATACGGAATGTTGGACCGCAGAGTTTTAGTAGTATACTAGACCGAGTGGGCCCGTTGGGCCCGTCCTCGTAGGGTTTCCATTGTAACCGGGAGGATGGGAGGGAGGGAAGTGGGAGGAGGGGGGGAGGGGAGGGTGGAGTGGAGGGGGGAGGGGAGGGGGGAAGGAGGGGAGGGGATGGGGAGGGAGAGGGGAGGGAGGGGGGTGGGGGGAGGGTCTATTTTACTTTAAAATAAACAGCGTTCTTTGTTGAAAAGGAAATAAACTTATCTATAGAGCATCAGCTTTTTTAAAATAAATAAAATCAAACTTAATGAAAATCACATTCCTCATTTTAAATAAATGTCTTTGTTATAAATGAAATCAAACAGCGGAGAGGCGACGGCGACTACACCTCCCGGCGGTCAGCGCTGCTGGGACGGGAGGGAGGGAGGGATGAGGGAGGGAGGAGAGTGGGGAGGGAGGGGTACCTCCCCTTTTCCCAGTACTCTTCTTTCCCAAACCACCAAGCCCCCTGTTGTCCCCCCTCCCCAGTCCCCATTCTCAGACCCCCCCATTCTCTCTCCCCCAGATACACTCTTACTCTCCCCCCCCCTTTCCCCAGCACACCCCTTTCCCGTTGGGCCCGTCCTCGTAGGGTTTCCATTGTAACCGTGAGGCAGGGAGGGAGGGGGGGAGGGAGGGAAGAGGGAGGTGTGGAGGGAGGAGGGGAGGGGGAGGGAGGGGGAGGGGGGAAGGGGGGGAGGTGGAGGGAGGGGGGAGGGAGAGGGGGAGGGGTGGGGGAAGGGGTGAGGGTGGAAGGGGGAGGGAGGGGGACCTCCCTTTTCCCAGTACCCCTCTTTCCCCGTTGTGCCCGTCCTCGTAAGGTTTCCATTGTAACCGGGAGGGGAGTGGGGGGGAGGGAAGGGAGGAGGGAGGTGTGGAGGGGGGAGGGGAGGGGGAGGGGGGAAGGGGCAAGGGGGAGGGAGAGGGGAGGGAGGGGGTAGGGAGGGGGGAAGGGGGGAGGGAGGGGGACCACCCGTTTTCCCAGTACCCCTCTTTCCCCGTTGGGCCCGTCGTCGTAGGGTTTCCATTGTAACCGGGAGGAGGGGAGGTAGGGAAGGGGGAGGGAGGGAGGAGGGAGGTGTGGAGGGAGGAGGGGAGGGGGAGGGAGGAGGGGAGGGGGAGGGAGGGGGAAGGGGGAGGAGGGAGAGGGGAGGGAGGGGGGTAGGGGGGAGGGAGGAGGGAGGTGTGGAGGGGGGAGGGGGAGGGAGGGGGGAGGGGAGGGGGGAGGGAGAGGGGAGGGGGGAGGGAGGGAGCGTGTAAGGGGGAGGGAGGGGGACCTCCCCTTTTCCCAGTACCCCTCTTTCCCCGTTGGGCCCGTCCTCGTAGGGTTTCCATTGTAACCGGGAGGAGGGGAGGGAGGGAGGAGGGAGGTGTGGAGGGAGGAGGGGAGGGGGGAAGGGGGAGGGAGAGGGTTAGGGGGGAGGGGGAGGGGGGAGGGGAGGGGAGGGAGGGGGACCTCCCCTTTTCCCAGTACCCCTCTTTCCCGTTGGGCCCGTCCCGTAGGGTTTCCTTTGTAACCAGAAGGGGGGGAGGGAGGGTGGAAGGAGGGGGGAGGGGGAGAGGGATGGAAGGGTGGAGGGAGGGGGGGAGGGATGGAGGGAAGGAGGGAGGGGGGGGAGTTAGGGGAGGAGGGGTGAGGGAGGTGGGGAGGGAGTTGGGGAGGAGGGGGGGAGGGAGTGGGGATGGAGGTGGGAAGGAGTGGGAGGAAGGGGTTGAGGGGGGAAGGGGGGGGAGGGAGGGAATAGGGGCCCCATGCTGATCTGTGTATGTTAAGTGACTTGCACAACTTTAAAAAACTGGCAGTTGCCTTTCGCAACAATGTTGCAACAATCTCACACAAGCATTGTGACGTCACAAGCTGAAGATGTAAATTTAAAACCGAGCTGATCTCTCATTGGTGCACGGGTGCCATTGTGACATCACGCGCTGAAGCCCCTTCAAGAAAAGGGTTAGAAATGAAAATTAAACTTTAATATCTCTCTAGCTTTAAAAAGGCAGCTTCAATTTGAACGAAAGTACTTACAATAGTTGCCCATGTTAATGGTGAATATGGCGGTACAAAAATCGTAGCGCTTTGGTGTACCGTCAGGGAGGAGTAGGGTTTGTAAGTTATGGACAGAAACTCTTCGGAATCTTTGCGTACATACACATATACATACATACATACGGAATGTTGGACCGCAGAGTTTTAGTAGTATATAGACTAGACCGAGTGGGCCCGTTGGGCCCGTCCTCGTAGGGTTTCCATTGTAACCGGGAGGGGAGGAAAGGGGAGGGTTGGGGGAGGGAAGGGGGAGGGAGGAGGGGAGGGAGGGGGGAGGAGGGGGGGAGGGGGGAGGGAGGAGGGGAGGGAGGGGGTAGGGGGGAGGGAGGGGGAGAGGGGGGGATGGGAGGGGGAGGGGAGGGGGAAGGGAGGAGGGAAAGGGGGGAGGGAGAGGGGAGGGAGGTGGGTAGGGGGGAGGGAGGGAGGGGGACCTCCCCTTTTCCCAGTACCCCTCTTTCCCCGTTGGGCCCGTCCTCGTAGGGTTTCCATTGTAACCGGGAGGAGGGGAGGGCGGGAAGAGGGAGGGAGGGAGGAGGGAGGTGTGGAGGGAGGAGGGGAGGGAGGGAGGGAGGGGGGAGGGGAGGGAGGGGGGTAGGGGGGAGGGGAAGGGGGAGGGAGGGGGACCTCCCCTTTTCCCAGTACTCCTCTTTCCCCGTTGGGCCCGTCCTCGTAGGGTTTCAATTGTAACCGGGAGGGGGGGAGGGAGGGTGGAAGGAGGGGGGAGAGGGATGGAAGGGTGGAGGGAGGGGGGGAGGGATTGGGGAGGGAGGGAAGGAGGGAGGGGGGAGTTAGGGGGGAGGGGGGAGGGAGTTGGGGAGGGAGGGGGAGGAGGGGGGAGGGAGTGGGGATGGAGGTGGGAAGGAGGGGGGATGAAGGGGTTGAGGGGGGAAGGGGGACCTCCCCTTTTCCCAGTACCCCTCTTTCCCGTTGGGCCCGTCCTCATAGGGTTTCCATTGTAACCGGGAGGGGGAGGGAGGGAGGTGTGGAGGGAGGAGGGGAGGGGGAGGGAGGGGGGAGGGGAGGGGGGGAAGGGGGGAGGGAGTAGGGGGGAGGGGAGGGAGGGGGATCTCCCCTTTTCCCAGTACCCCTCTTTCCCCGTTGGGCCCGTCCCCGTAGGGTTTCCATTGTAACCGGGAAACACTTGCCCCGGTGGCCCACGAGCATAGGGGCCCAATGCTGATCTGTGTATGTTAAGTGACTTGCAATAAAAAAACATACTTTAAAAAAAGATAAGTGCTTTTTAAGTGCTTGTTTTGAAACATTCGCGGTCACATAGTGCTTCTCACTGCGATCTGTTAGTGGTGCTTTTCGAAACAATGTAGCACCCATCTCAAACAAGCATTGGGAGGATGGGAGGGAGGGAAGGGGAGGGAGGGAGGAGAGAGGTGTGGAGGGAGGGGGGAAGGGGAGGGGGGAACGGGGGGAAGGGGGAGGGAGAGGAGAGAGAGGGGGGATGGGATGGGGGAAGGGGGGAGGGAGGGGGACCTCCCCTTTTCCCAGTACCCCTCTTTCCCCGTTGGGCCCGTCCTCGTAGGGTTTCATTGTAACCGGGAGGAGGGGAGGGAGGGAGGAGGGAGGTGTGGAGGGAGGAGGGGAGGGGGAAGGGGGAGGGAGAGGGTTAGGGGGGAGGGGGAGGGGAGGGGAGGGAGGGGAGGGAGGGGGACCTCCCTTTTCCCAGTACCCCTCTTTCCCCGTTGGGCCCATCCCCGTAGGGTTTCCTTTGTAACCAGAAGGGGGGAGGGAGGGTGGAAGGAGGGGGGAGGGGGAGAGGGATGGAAGGGTGGAGGGAGGGGGGGAGGGATGGAGGGAAGGAGGGAGGGTGGGGAGTTAGGGGAGGAGGGGTGAGGGAGGTGGGGAGGGAGTTGGGGAGGAGGGGGGGAGGGAGTGGGGATGGAGGTGGGAAGGAGTGGGGAGGAAGGGGTTGAGGGGGGAAGGGGGGGAGGGAGGGAATAGGGGCCCCATGCTGATCTGTGTATGTTAAGTGACTTGCACAACTTTAAAAAACTGGCAGTTGCCTTTCGCAACAATGTTGCAACAATCTCACACAAGCATTGTGACGTCACAAGCTGAAGATGTAAATTTAAAACCGAGCTGATCTCTCATTGGTGCACGGGTGCCATTGTGACATCACGCGCTGAAGCCCCTTCAAGAAAAGGGTTAGAAATGAAAATTAAACTTTAATATCTCTCTAGCTTTAAAAAGGTAGCTTCAATTTGAACGAAAGTACTTACAATAGTTGCCCATGTTAATGGTGAATATGGCGGTACAAAAATCGTAGCGCTTTGGTGTACCGTCAGGGAGGAGTAGGGTTTGTAAGTTATGGACAGAAACTCTTCGGAATCTTTGCGTACATACACATATACATCCATACATACGGAATGTTGGACCGCAGAGTTTTAGTAGTATACTAGACCGAGTGGGCCCGTTGGGCCCGTCCTCGTAGGGTTTCCATTGTAACCGGGAGGGGAGGAAAGGGGGAGGGTTGGGGGAGGGAAGGGGGAGGGAGGAGGGAGGGGAGGGGGGGAGGGGGGAGGGAGAGGGGAGGGAGGGGGGTAGGGGGGAGGGAAGGGGGGAATGGGAGGGGGAGGGGGGAAGGGAGGAGGGAAGGGGGGGAGGGAGAGGGGAGGGGGGAGGGAGGGAGGGGGACCTCCCCTTTTCCCAGTACCCCTCTTTCCCCGTTGGGCCCGTCCTCGTAGGGTTTCCATTGTAACCGGGAGGGGAGGGCGGGAAGGGGGAGGGAGGGAGGAGGGAGGTGTGGAGGGAGGAGGGGAGGGGAGGGAGGGGGGAGGGGAGGGAGGGGGGTAGGGGGGAGGGGGAGGGAGAGGGGAGGGGGGAGGGGAGGGGGAAGGGGGGAGGGAGGGGACCTCCCCTTTTCCCAGTACTCCTCTTTCCCCGTTGGGCCCGTCCTCGTAGGGTTTCAATTGTAACCGGGAGGGGGGAGGGAGGGTGGAAGGAGGGGGGAGAGGGATGGAAGGGTGGAGGGAGGGGGGGAGGGATTGGGGAGGGAGGGAAGGAGGGAGGGGGGAGTTAGGGGGGAGGGGGGAGGGAGTTGGGGAGGGAGGGGGAGGAGGGGGGGAGGGAGTGGGGATGGAGGTGGGAAGGAGGGGGGATGAAGGGGTTGAGGGGGAAGGGGGACCTCCCCTTTTCCCAGTACCCCTCTTTCCCCGTTGGGCCTGTCCTCATAGGGTTTCCATTGTAACCGGGAGGGGGGGGGGAGGGAGGAGGGAGGTGTGAAGGGAGGAGGGGAGGGGGAGGGAGGGGGGAGGGGAGGGGGAAGGGGAGGGGGGAAGGGGGTAGGGGGAGGGGAGGGAGGGGGATCTCCCCTTTTCCCAGTACCCCTCTTTCCCCGTTGGGCTCGTCCCCGTAGGGTTTCCATTGTAACCGGGAGGGGGGGAGGGAGGGTGGAAGGAGGTGGGAGGGGGAGAGGGATGGAAGGGTGGAGGGAGGGGGCAGGGAGTGGGGGAGGGTGGGATGGAGGGAAGGAGGGAGGGGGGGAGTTAGGGGCTGTGTGATGATGGAGGTTGGGATTGAGGGGGGAGGGAGGGGGGGAGCGAGTGGGGATGGAGGTGGGAAGGAGGGGGGAGGAAGGGGTTGAGGGGGGAAGTGGAACCTCCCCTTTTCCCAGTACCCCTCTTTCCCCCACCACCAAGCCCCCTCCGCAACGACCCCTGTTGTCCCCCTCCCCAGTCCCCATTCTCAGACCCCCCCCATTCTCTCTCTCCCCCAGACACACTCTCAGTGCTTTTTTCGAAACACTTGCCCCGGTGGCCCACGAGCATAGGGGCCCAATGCTGATTTCTGTATGTTAAGTGACTTGCAATAAAAAAAAATACTTTAAAAAAAGATAAGTGCTTTTTAAGTGCTTGTTTTGAAACATTCGCGGTCACATAGTGCTTCTCACTGCGATCTGTTAGTGGTGCTTTTCGAAACAATGTAGCACCCATCTCAAACAAGCATTGGGAGGATGGGAGGGAGGGAAGGGGAGGGAGGGAGGAGAGAGGTGTGGAGGGAGGGGGGAAGGGGAGGGGGGAACGGGGGAAGGGGGAGGGAGAGGGGAGGGAGGGGGGATGGGATGGGGGAAGGGGGAGGGAGGGGGACCTCCCCTTTTCCCAGTACCCCTCTTTCCCCGTTGGGCCCGTCCTCGTAGGGTTTCCATTGTAACCGGGAGGAGGGGAGGGAGGGAGGAGGGAGGTGTGGAGGGAGGAGGGGAGGGGGGGAGGGGAGGGGGGGAAGGGGGAGGGAGAGGGTTAGGGGGGAGGGGGAGGGGGGAAGGGGAGGGAGGGGGACCTCCCCTTTTCCCAGTACCCCTCTTTCCCCGTTGGGCCCGTCCCCGTAGGGTTTCCTTTGTAACCAGAAGGGGGGGAGGGAGGGTGGAAGGAGGGGGGAGGGGGAGAGGGATGGAAGGGTGGAGGGAGGGGGGGGAGGATGGAGGGAAGGAGGGAGGGGGGGGAGTTAGGGGAGGAGGGGTGAGGGAGGTGGGGAGGGAGTTGGGGAGGAGGGGGGAGGGAGTGGGGATGGAGGTGGGAAGGAGTGGGGAGGAAGGGGTTGAGGGGGGAAGGGGGGGAGGGAGGGAATAGGGGCCCCATGCTGACCTGTGTATGTTAAGTGACTTGCACAACTTTAAAAAACTGGCAGTTGCTTTTCGCAACAATGTTGCAACAATCTCACACAAGCATTGTGACGTCACAAGCTGAAGATGTAAATTTAAAACCGAGCTGATCTCTCATTGGTGCACGGGTGCCATTGTGACATCACGCGCTGAAGCCCCTTCAAGAAAAGGGTTAGAAATGAAAATTTAAACTTTAATATCTCTCTAGCTTTAAAAAGGTAGCTTCAATTTGAACGAAAGTACTTACAATAGTTGCCCACGTTAATGGTGAATATGGCGGTACAAAAATCGTAGCGCTTTGGTGTAACTTCAGGGAGGAGTAGGGTTTGTAAGTTATGGACAGAAATTCTTCGGAATCTTCCGTACATACACATATACATACATACATACGGAATGTTGGACCGCAGAGTTTTAGTAGTATATAGATAGACTAGACCGAGTGGGCCCGTTGGGCCCGTCCTCGTAGGGTTTCCATTGTAACCGGGAGGATGGGAGGGAGGGAAGTGGGAGGGAGGGGGGGAGGGGAGGGTGGAGTGGAGGGGGGAGGGGAGGGTGGAGTGGAGGGGGGAGGGGAGGGGGAAGGAGGGGAGGGGGATGGGGAGGGAGAGGGGAGGGAGGGGGGTGGGGGGAGGGTCTATTTTACTTTAAAATAAACAGCGTTCTTTGTTGAAAAGGAAATAAACTTATCTATAGAGCATCAGCTTTTTTAAAATAAATAAAATCAAACTTAATGAAAATCACATTCCTCATTTTAAATAAATGTCTTTGTTATAAATGAAATCAAACAGCGGGAGAGGCGACGGCGACTACACCTCCCGGCGGTCAGCGCTGCTGGGACGGGAGGGAGGGAGGGATGAGGGAGGGAGGAGAGTGGGGAGGGAGGGGTACCTCCCCTTTTCCCAGTACTCTTCTTTCCCAAACCACCAAGCCCCCTGTTGTCCCCCTCCCCAGTCCCCATTCTCAGACCCCCCCATTCTCTCTCCCCCAGATACACTCTTACTCTCCCCCCCCCTTTCCCCAGCACACCCCTTTCCCCGTTGGGCCCGTCCTCGTAGGGTTTCCATTGTAACCGTGAGGCAGGGAGGGAGGGGGGAGGGAGGGAAGAGGGAGGTGTGGAGGGAGTAGGGGAGGGGGAGGGAGGGGGAGGGGGGAAGGGGGGGAGGTGGAGGGAGGGGGGAGGGAGAGGGGGAGGGGTGGGGGGAAGGGGTGAGGGTGGAAGGGGGAGGGAGGGGGACCTCCCCTTTTCCCAGTACCCCTCTTTCCCCGTTGTGCCCGTCCTCGTAAGGTTTCCATTGTAACCGGGAGGGGAGTGGGGGGGAGGGAAGGGAGGAGGGAGGTGTGGAGGGGGGAGGGGAGGGGGAGGGGGGAAGGGGCAAGGGGGAGGGAGAGGGGAGGGAGGGGGTAGGGAGGGGGGAAGGGGGGAGGGAGGGGGACCACCCGTTTTCCCAGTACCCCTCTTTCCCCGTTGGGCCCGTCGTCGTAGGGTTTCCATTGTAACCGGGAGGAGGGGAGGTAGGGAAGGGGGAGGGAGGGAGGAGGGAGGTGTGGAGGGAGGAGGGGAGGGGGAGGGAGGAGGGGAGGGGGAGGGAGGGGGAAGGGGGAGGAGGGAGAGGGGAGGGAGGGGGGTAGGGGGGAGGGAGGAGGGAGGTGTGGAGGGAGGAGGGGAGGGGGAGGGAGGGGGAGGGGAGGGGGGAGGGAGAGGGGGAGGGGGAGGGAGGGAGCATGTAAGGGGGAGGGAGGGGGACCTCCCCTTTTCCCAGTACCCCTCTTTCCCCGTTGGGCCCGTCCTCGTAGGGTTTCCATTGTAACCGGGAGGAGGGGAGGGAGGGAAGGGGAGGGAGGGAGGAGGGAGGTGTGGAGGGAGGAGGGGAGGGGAGGGAGGGGGTAGGGGGGAGGGGGAGGGAGGGGGGAGGGGAGGGGGAAGGGGGAAGGGAGGGGGACCTCCCCTTTTCCCAGTACCCCTCTTTCCCCGATGGGCCCGTCCTCGTAGGGTTTCAATTGTAACCGGGAGGGGGGAGGGAGGGTGGAAGGAGGGGGGAGAGGGATGGAAGGGTGGAGGGAGGGGGGAGGGATTGGGGAGGGAGGGATGGAGGGAAGGAGGGAGGGGGGGAGTTAGGGGGAGGGGGAGGGGGGAGGGAGTTGGGGAGGGAGGGGGAGGAGGGGGGAGGGAGTGCGGATGGAGGTGGGAAGGAAGGGGTTGAGGGGGGAAGGGGGACCTCCCCTTTTCCCAGTACCCCTCTTTCCCCGTTGGGCCCGTCCCCGTAGGGTTTCCATTGTAACCGGGAGGGGGGAGGGAGGGTGGAAGGAGGGGGGAGGGGGAGAGGGATGGAAGGGTGGAGGGAGTTGGGAGGGAGTGGGGGAGGGTGGGATGGAGGGAAGGAGGGAGGGGGGGAGTTAGGGGCTGAGTGGTGATGGAGGTTGGGATTGAGGGGGAGGGAGGGGGGGAGGGAGTGGGGATGGAGGTGGGAAGGAGGGGGGAGGAAGGGGTTGAGAGGTGAAGTGGGACCTCCCCTTTTCCCAGTACCCCTCTTTCCCCGTTGGGCCCGTCCTCGTAGGGTTTCCATTGTAACCGGGAGGAGGGGAGGGAGGGAGGAGGGAGGTGTGGAGGGAGGAGGGGAGGGGGGAAGGGGGAGGGAGAGGGTTAGGGGGGAGGGGGAGGGGGGAGGGGAGGGGAGGGAGGGGGACCTCCCCTTTTCCCAGTACCCCTCTTTCCCCGTTGGGCCCATCCCCGTAGGGTTTCCTTTGTAACCAGAAGGGGGGAGGGAGGGTGGAAGGAGGGGGGAGGGGGAGAGGGATGGAAGGGTGGAGGGAGGGGGGGAGGGATGGAGGGAAGGAGGGAGGGGGGGGAGTTAGGGGAGGAGGGGTGAGGGAGGTGGGGAGGGAGTTGGGGAGGAGGGGGGGAGGGAGTGGGGATGGAGGTGGGAAGGAGTGGGGAGGAAGGGGTTGAGGGGGGAAGGGGGGGAGGGAGGGAATAGGGGCCCCATGCTGATCTGTGTATGTTAAGTGACTTGCACAACTTTAAAAAACTGGCAGTTGCCTTTCGCAACAATGTTGCAACAATCTCACACAAGCATTGTGACGTCACAAGCTGAAGATGTAAATTTAAAACCGAGCTGATCTCTCATTGGTGCACGGGTGCCATTGTGACATCACGCGCTGAAGCCCTTCAAGAAAAGGGTTAGAAATGAAAAATTTAAACTTTAATATCTCTCTAGCTTTAAAAAGGTAGCTTCAATTTGAACGAAAGTACTTACAATAGTTGCCCATGTTAATGGTGAATACGGCGGTACAAAAATCGTAGCGCTTTGGTGTACCGTCTGGGAGGAGTAGGGTTTGGCCCCTTCAAGAAAAGTGTTAGAAATGAAAATTTAAACTTTAATATCTCTCTAGCTTTAAAAAGGTAGCTTCAATTTGAACGAAAGTACTTACAATAGTTGCCCAGGTTAATGGTGAATATGGCGGTACAAAAATCGTAGCGCTTTGGTGTACCGTCTGGGAGAGTAGGGTTTGTAAGTTATGGACAGAAACTCTTCGGAATCTTTGCGTACATACACATATACATACGGAATGTTGGACCGCAGAGTTTTAGTAGTATACTAGACCGAGTGGGCCCGTTGGGCCCGTCCTCGTAGGGTTTCCATTGTAACCGGGAGGGGAGGAAAGGGGGAGGGTTGGGGGAGGGAAGGGGGAGGGAGGAGGGGAGGGGAGGGGGGGAGGGGAGGGGGGAGGGAGAGGGGAGGGAGGGGGTAGGGGGGAGGGAGGGGGAGAGGGGGGGATGGGAGGGGGAGGGGAGGGGGGAAGGGAGGAGGGAAAGGGGGGAGGGAGAGGGGAGGGAGGTGGGTAGGGGGGAGGGAGGGGGACCTCCCCTTTTCCCAGTACCCCTCTTTCCCCGTTGGGCCCGTCCTCGTAGGGTTTCCATTGTAACCGGGAGGAGGGGAGGGCGGGAAGGGGGAGGGAGGGAGGAGGGAGGTGTGGAGGGAGGAGGGGAGGGGAGGGAGGGGGGAGGGGAGGGAGGGGGGTAGGGGGGAGGGGAAGGGGGGAGGGAGGGGGACCTCCCCTTTTCCCAGTACTCCTCTTTCCCCGTTGGGCCGGTCCTCGTAGGGTTTCAATTGTAACCGGGAGGGGGGGAGGGAGGGTGGAAGGAGGGGGGAGAGGGATGGAAGGGTGGAGGGAGGGGGGGAGGGATTGGGGAGGGAGGGAAGGAGGGAGGGGGGAGTTAGGGGGGAGGGGGGAGGGAGTTGGGGAGGGAGGGGGAGGAGGGGGGTAGGGAGTGGGGATGGAGGTGGGAAGGAGGGGGGATGAAGGGGTTGAGGGGGGAAGGGGGACCTCCCCTTTTCCCAGTACCCCTCTTTCCCCGTTGGGCCCGTCCTCATAGGGTTTCCATTGTAACCGGGAGGGGGGAGGGAGGGAGGTGTGGAGGGAGGAGGGGAGGGGGAGGGAGGGGGGAGGGGAGGGGGGAAGGGGAGGGGGGAAGGGGGGAGGGAGTAGGGGGGAGGGGAGGGAGGGGGATCTCCCCTTTTCCCAGTACCCCTCTTTCGCCGTTGGGCCCGTCCCCGTAGGGTTTCCATTGTAACCGGGAAACACTTGCCCCGGTGGCCCACGAGCATAGGGGCCCAATGCTGATCTGTGTATGTTAAGTGACTTGCAATTAAAAAAAATACTTTAAAAAAAGATAAGTGCTTTTTAAGTGCTTGTTTTGAAACATTCGCGGTCACATAGTGCTTCTCACTGCGATCTGTTAGTGGTGCTTTTCGAAACAATGTAGCACCCATCTCAAACAAGCATTGGGAGGATGGGAGGGAGGGAAGGGGAGGGAGGGAGGAGAGAGGTGTGGAGGGATGGGGGAAGGGGAGGGGGGAACGGGGGGAAGGGGGAGGGAGAGGAGAGGGAGGGGGGATGGGATGGGGGAAGGGGGGAGGGAGGGGGACCTCCCCTTTTCCCAGTACCCCTCTTTCCCCGTTGGGCCCGTCCTCGTAGGGTTTCCATTGTAACCGGGAGGAGGGGAGGGAGGGAGGAGGGAGGTGTGGAGGGAGGAGGGGAGGGGGAAGGGGGAGGGAGAGGGTTAGGGGGAGGGGGAGGGGAGGGGAGGGAGGGGGACCTCCCCTTTTCCCAGTACCCCTCTTTCCCCGTTGGGCCCGTCCCCGTAGGGTTTCCTTTGTAACCAGAAGGGGGGAGGGAGGGTGGAAGGAGGGGGGAGGGGGAGAGGGATGGAAGGGTGGAGGGAGGGGGGGAGGGATGGAGGGAAGGAGGGAGGGGGGGGAGTTAGGGGAGGAGGGGTGAGGGAGGTGGGGAGGGAGTTGGGGAGGAGGGGGGGAGGGAGTGGGGATGGAGGTGGGAAGGAGTGGGGAGGAAGGGGTTGAGGGGGGAAGGGGGGGGAGGGAGGGAATAGGGGCCCCATGCTGATCTGTGTATGTTAAGTGACTTGCACAACTTTAAAAAACTGGCAGTTGCCTTTCGCAACAATGTTGCAACAATCTCACACAAGCATTGTGACGTCACAAGCTGAAGATGTAAATTTAAAACCGAGCTGATCTCTCATTGGTGCACGGGTGCCATTGTGACATCACGCGCTGAAGCCCCTTCAAGAAAAGGGTTAGAAATGAAAATTAAACTTTAATATCTCTCTAGCTTTAAAAAGGCAGCTTCAATTTGAACGAAAGTACTTACAATAGTTGCCCATGTTAATGGTGAATATGGCGGTACAAAAATCGTAGCGCTTTGGTGTACCGTCAGGGAGGAGTAGGGTTTGTAAGTTATGGACAGAAACTCTTCGGAATCTTTGCGTACATACACATATACATACGGAATGTTGGACCGCAGAGTTTTAGTAGTATACTAGACCGAGTGGGCCCGTTGGGCCCGTCCTCGTAGGGTTTCCATTGTAACCGGGAGGGGAGGAAAGGGGGAGGGTTGGGGGAGGGAAGGGGGAGGGAGGAGGGGAGGGAGGGGGGAGGGGAGGGGGAGGGAGAGGGGAGGGAGGGGGTAGGGGGGAGGGAGGGGGGAGAGGGGGGGATGGGAGGGGGGAGGGGAGGGGGGGAGGGAGGAGGGAAGGGGGGGAGGGAGAGGGGAGGGAGGTGGGTAGGGGGGAGGGAGGGAGGGGGACCTCCCCTTTTCCCAGTACCCCTCTTTCCCCGTTGGGCCCGTCCTCGTAGGGTTTCCATTGTAACCGGGAGGAGGGGAGGGCGGGAAGGGGGAGGGAGGGAGGAGGGAGGTGTGGAGGGAGGAAGGGAGGGGAGGGAGGGGGGAGGGGGGGAAGGGGAGGGGGGAAGGGGGAAGGGGGAGGGAGAGGGAGAGGGGAGGGAGGGGGGATGGGATGGGGGAAGGGGGGAGGGAGGGGGACCTCCCCTTTTCCCAGTACCCCTCTTTCCCCGTTGGGCCCGTCCCCGTAGGGTTTCTATTGTAACCGGGAGGGGGGAGGGAGGATGGAAGGAGGGGGGAGGGGGAGAGGGATGGAAGGGTGGATTGATTGGGGGAGGGAGGGATGGAGGGAAGGAGGGAGGGGGGGAGTTAGGGGGGAGGTTTGAGGGAGGTGGGGAGGGAGGGGGAGGGAGTTGGGGAGGGAGGGGGAGGAGGGGGGGAGGGAGTGGGGATGGAGGTGGGAAGGAAGGGGTTGAGGGGTGAAGGGGGACCTCCCATTTTCCCAGTACCCCTCTTTCCCCCACCACCAAGCCCCCTCCGCAACGACCCCTGTTGTCCCCCTCCCCAGTCCCCATTCTCAGACCCCCCCCCATTCTCTCTCTCCCCCAGACACACTCCAAGTGCTGTTTCGCAACACTTGCCCCGGTGGCCCACGAGCATAGAGGCCCCATGTTGATCTGTGTATGTTAAGTGACTTGCAATAAAAAAGACTACTTGAAAACAGTGGTTTAAAGTGGTTTAAAGTGCTGTTTTTGCTACATTCGCGGTCATTTAGTGCTTCTCACGACCACGGTCATTTAGTGCTTCTCACTGCGATCTGTTAGTGGTGCTTTTCGAAACAATGTAGCACCCATCTCAAACAAGCATTGGGAGGATGGGAGGGAGGGAAGGGGAGGGAGGGAGGAGAGAGGTGTGGAGGGAGGAGGGGAGGGAGGGGGAAGGGGAGGGGGGAACGGGGGGAAGGGGGAGGGAGAGGGGAGGGAGGGGGGATGGGATGGGGGAAGGGGGGAGGGAGGGGGACCTCCCCTTTTCCCAGTACCCCTCTTTCCCCGTTGGGCCCGTCCTCGTAGGGTTTCCATTGTAACCGGGAGGAGGGGAGGGATGGAGGGAGGTGTGGAGGGAGAAGGGGAGGGGGGGAGGGGAGGGGGAGGGAGAGGGTTAGGGGGGAGGGGGAGGGGGTAAGGGGAGGGAGGGGGACCTCCCCTTTTCCCAGTACCCCTCTTTCCCCGTTGGGCCCGTCCCCGTAGGGTTTCCTTTGTAACCAGAAGGGGGGGAGGGAGGGTGGAAGGAGGGGGGAGGGGGAGAGGGATGGAAGGGTGGAGGGAGGGGGGGAGGGATGGAGGGAAGGAGGGAGGGGGGGGAGTTAGGGGAGGAGGGGTGAGGGAGGTGGGGAGGGAGTTGGGGAGGAGAGGGGGAGGGAGTGGGGATGGAGGTGGGAAGGAGTGGGGAGGAAGGGGTTGAGGGGGGAAGGGGGGGAGGGAGGGAATAGGGGCCCCATGCTGATCTGTGTATGTTAAGTGACTCGCACAACTTTAAAAAACTGGCAGTTGCTTTTCGCAACAATGTTGCAAACCATCTCACACAAGCATTGTGACGTCACAAGCTGAAGACCTTGAAAAAAAAGGTCAGAAAAAAAATTATGTAAATTTAAAACCGAGCTGATCTCTCATTGGTGCACGGGTGCCATTGTGACATCACGCGCTGAAGCCCCTTCAAGAAAAGGGTCAGAAATGAGAAATTTTAACTTTAATATCTCTCTAGCTTTAAAAAGGTAGCTTCAATTTGAACGAAAGTACTTACAATAGTTGCCCATGTTAATGGTGAATATGGCGGTACAAAAATCGTAGCGCTTTGGTGTACCGTCTGGGAGGAGTAGGGTTTGTAAGTTATGGACAGAAATCTTCGGAATCTTCCGTACAAACATACGGAATCTTCCGTATATACATACGGAATGTTGGACATCTGAGTTTTAGTAGTATATAGATAGATAGACTAGACCGAGTGGGCCCGTTGGGCCCGTCCTCGTAGGGTTTCCATTGTAACCGGGAGGATGGGAGGGAGGGAAGTGGGAGGGAGGGGGGGAGGGGAGGGTGGAGTGGAGGGGGGAGGGGAGGGGGAAGGAGGGGAGGGGGATGGGGAGGGAGAGGGGAGGGAGGGGGGTGGGGGGAGGGTCTATTTTACTTTAAAATAAACAGCGTTCTTTGTTGAAAAGGAAATAAACTTATCTATAGAGCATCAGCTTTTTTAAAATAAATAAAATCAAACTTAATGAAAATCACATTCCTCATTTTAAATAAATGTCTTTGTTATAAATGAAATCAAACAGCGGGAGAGGCGACGGCGACTACACCTCCCGGCGGTCAGCGCTGCTGGGACGGGAGGGAGGGAGGGATGAGGGAGGGAGGAGAGTGGGGAGGGAGGGGTACCTCCCCTTTTCCCAGTACTCTTCTTTCCCCAAACCACCAAGCCCCCTGTTGTCCCCCTCCCCAGTCCCCATTCTCAGACCCCCCCATTCTCTCTCCCCCAGATACACTCTTACTCTCCCCCCCCTTTCCCCAGCACACCCCTTTCCCCGTTGGGCCCGTCCTCGTAGGGTTTCCATTGTAACCGTGAGGCAGGGAGGGAGGGGGGAGGGAGGGAAGAGGGAGGTGTGGAGGGAGGAGGGAGGGGGAGGGGGGAAGGGGGGGAGGTGGAGGGAGGGGGGAGGGAGAGGGGGAGGGGTGGGGGGAAGGGGTGAGGGTGGAAGGGGGAGGGAGGGGGACCTCCCCTTTTCCCAGTACCCCTCTTTCCCCGTTGTGCCCGTCCTCGTAAGGTTTCCATTGTAACCGGGAGGGGAGTGGGGGGGAGGGAAGGGAGGAGGGAGGTGTGGAGGGGGGAGGGGAGGGGGAGGGGGGAAGGGGCAAGGGGGAGGGAGAGGGGAGGGAGGGGGTAGGGAGGGGGGAAGGGGGGAGGGAGGGGGACCACCCGTTTTCCCAGTACCCCTCTTTCCCCGTTGGGCCCGTCGTCGTAGGGTTTCCATTGTAACCGGGAGGAGGGGAGGTAGGGAAGGGGGAGGGAGGGAGGAGGGAGGTGTGGAGGGAGGAGGGGAGGGGGAGGGAGGAGGGGAGGGGGAGGGAGGGGGAAGGGGGAGGAGGGAGAGGGGAGGGAGGGGGGTAGGGGGGAGGGAGGAGGGAGGTGTGGAGGGAGGAGGGGAGGGGGAGGGAGGGGGGAGGGGAGGGGGGAGGGAGAGGGGGAGGGGGAGGGAGGGAGCGTGTAAGGGGGAGGGAGGGGGACCTCCCCTTTTCCCAGTACCCCTCTTTCCCCGTTGGGCCCGTCCTCGTAGGGTTTCCATTGTAACCGGGAGGAGGGGAGGGAGGGAGGAGGGAGGTGTGGAGGGAGGAGGGGAGGGGGGAAGGGGGAGGGAGAGGGTTAGGGGGGAGGGGGAGGGGGGAGGGGAGGGGAGGGAGGGGGACCTCCCCTTTTCCCAGTACCCCTCTTTCCCCGTTGGGCCCGTCCCCGTAGGGTTTCCTTTGTAACCAGAAGGGGGGAGGGAGGGTGGAAGGAGGGGGGAGGGGGAGAGGGATGGAAGGGTGGAGGGAGGGGGGGAGGGATGGAGGGAAGGAGGGAGGGGGGGGGAGTTAGGGGAGGAGGGGTGAGGGAGGTGGGGAGGGAGTTGGGGAGGAGGGGGGGAGGGAGTGGGGATGGAGGTGGGAAGGAGTGGGGAGGAAGGGGTTGAGGGGGGAAGGGGGGGGAGGGAGGGAATAGGGGCCCCATGCTGATCTGTGTATGTTAAGTGACTTGCACAACTTTAAAAAACTGGCAGTTGCCTTTCGCAACAATGTTGCAACAATCTCACACAAGCATTGTGACGTCACAAGCTGAAGATGTAAATTTAAAACCGAGCTGATCTCTCATTGGTGCACGGGTGCCATTGTGACATCACGCGCTGAAGCCCCTTCAAGAAAAGGGTTAGAAATGAAAATTAAACTTTAATATCTCTCTAGCTTTAAAAAGGTAGCTTCAATTTGAACGAAAGTACTTACAATAGTTGCCCATGTTAATGGTGAATATGGCGGTACAAAAATCGTAGCGCTTTGGTGTACCGTCAGGGAGGAGTAGGGTTTGTAAGTTATGGACAGAAACTCTTCGGAATCTTTGCGTACATACACATATACATCCATACATACGGAATGTTGGACCGCAGAGTTTTAGTAGTATACTAGACCGAGTGGGCCCGTTGGGCCCGTCCTCGTAGGGTTTCCATTGTAACCGGGAGGGGAGGAAAGGGGGAGGGTTGGGGGAGGGAAGGGGGAGGGAGGAGGGAGGGGAGGGGGGGAGGGGGGAGGGAGAGGGGAGGGAGGGGGGTAGGGGGGAGGGAGGGGGGAATGGGAGGGGGAGGGGGGAAGGGAGGAGGGAAGGGGGGGAGGGAGAGGGGAGGGGGGAGGGAGGGAGGGGGACCTCCCCTTTTCCCAGTACCCCTCTTTCCCCGTTGGGCCCGTCCTCGTAGGGTTTCCATTGTAACCGGGAGGGGAGGGCGGGAAGGGGGAGGGAGGGAGGAGGGAGGTGTGGAGGGAGGAGGGGAGGGGAGGGAGGGGGGAGGGGAGGGAGGGGGGTAGGGGGGAGGGGGAGGGAGAGGGGAGGGGGGAGGGGAGGGGGAAGGGGGGAGGGAGGGGACCTCCCCTTTTCCCAGTACTCCTCTTTCCCCGTTGGGCCCGTCCTCGTAGGGTTTCAATTGTAACCGGGAGGGGGGAGGGAGGGTGGAAGGAGGGGGGAGAGGGATGGAAGGGTGGAGGGAGGGGGGGAGGGATTGGGGAGGGAGGGAAGGAGGGAGGGGGGAGTTAGGGGGGAGGGGGGAGGGAGTTGGGGAGGGAGGGGGAGGAGGGGGGGAGGGAGTGGGGATGGAGGTGGGAAGGAGGGGGGATGAAGGGGTTGAGGGGGAAGGGGGACCTCCCCTTTTCCCAGTACCCCTCTTTCCCCGTTGGGCCTGTCCTCATAGGGTTTCCATTGTAACCGGGAGGGGGGGGGGAGGGAGGAGGGAGGTGTGAAGGGAGGAGGGGAGGGGGAGGGAGGGGGGAGGGGAGGGGGAAGGGGAGGGGGGAAGGGGGTAGGGGGAGGGGAGGGAGGGGGATCTCCCCTTTTCCCAGTACCCCTCTTTCCCCGTTGGGCTCGTCCCCGTAGGGTTTCCATTGTAACCGGGAGGGGGGGAGGGAGGGTGGAAGGAGGTGGGAGGGGGAGAGGGATGGAAGGGTGGAGGGAGGGGGCAGGGAGTGGGGGAGGGTGGGATGGAGGGAAGGAGGGAGGGGGGGGAGTTAGGGGCTGTGTGATGATGGAGGTTGGGATTGAGGGGGGGAGGGAGGGGGGGAGCGAGTGGGGATGGAGGTGGGAAGGAGGGGGGAGGAAGGGGTTGAGGGGGGAAGTGGAACCTCCCCTTTTCCCAGTACCCCTCTTTCCCCCACCACCAAGCCCCCTCCGCAACGACCCCTGTTGTCCCCCTCCCCAGTCCCCATTCTCAGACCCCCCCCATTCTCTCTCTCCCCCAGACACACTCTCAGTGCTTTTTTCGAAACACTTGCCCCGGTGGCCCACGAGCATAGGGGCCCAATGCTGATTTCTGTATGTTAAGTGACTTGCAATAAAAAAAAATACTTTAAAAAAAGATAAGTGCTTTTTAAGTGCTTGTTTTGAAACATTCGCGGTCACATAGTGCTTCTCACTGCGATCTGTTAGTGGTGCTTTTCGAAACAATGTAGCACCCATCTCAAACAAGCATTGGGAGGATGGGAGGGAGGGAAGGGGAGGGAGGGAGGAGAGAGGTGTGGAGGGAGGGGGGAAGGGGAGGGGGGAACGGGGGAAGGGGGAGGGAGAGGGGAGGGAGGGGGGATGGGATGGGGGAAGGGGGAGGGAGGGGGACCTCCCCTTTTCCCAGTACCCCTCTTTCCCCGTTGGGCCCGTCCTCGTAGGGTTTCCATTGTAACCGGGAGGAGGGGAGGGAGGGAGGAGGGAGGTGTGGAGGGAGGAGGGGAGGGGGGGAGGGGAGGGGGGAAGGGGGAGGGAGAGGGTTAGGGGGGAGGGGGAGGGGGGAAGGGGAGGGAGGGGGACCTCCCCTTTTCCCAGTACCTCTCTTTCCCCGTTGGGCCCGTCCCCGTAGGGTTTCCTTTGTAACCAGAAGGGGGGGAGGGAGGGTGGAAGGAGGGGGGAGGGGGAGAGGGATGGAAGGGTGGAGGGAGGGGGGGGAGGATGGAGGGAAGGAGGGAGGGGGGGGAGTTAGGGGAGGAGGGGTGAGGGAGGTGGGGAGGGAGTTGGGGAGGAGGGGGGAGGGAGTGGGGATGGAGGTGGGAAGGAGTGGGGAGGAAGGGGTTGAGGGGGGAAGGGGGGGAGGGAGGGAATAGGGGCCCCATGCTGACCTGTGTATGTTAAGTGACTTGCACAACTTTAAAAAACTGGCAGTTGCTTTTCGCAACAATGTTGCAACAATCTCACACAAGCATTGTGACGTCACAAGCTGAAGATGTAAATTTAAAACCGAGCTGATCTCTCATTGGTGCACGGGTGCCATTGTGACATCACGCGCTGAAGCCCTTCAAGAAAAGGGTTAGAAATGAAAATTTAAACTTTAATATCTCTCTAGCTTTAAAAAGGTAGCTTCAATTTGAACGAAAGTACTTACAATAGTTGCCCACGTTAATGGTGAATATGGCGGTACAAAAATCGTAGCGCTTTGGTGTAACTTCAGGGAGGAGTAGGGTTTGTAAGTTATGGACAGAAATTCTTCGGAATCTTCCGTACATACACATATACATACATACATACGGAATGTTGGACCGCAGAGTTTTAGTAGTATACTAGACCGAGTGGGCCCGTTGGGCCCGTCCTCGTAGGGTTTCCATTGTAACCGGGAGGGGAGGAAAGGGGGAGGGTTAGGGGAGGGAAGGGGGAGGGAGGAGGGGAGGGAGGGGAGGGGGGAGGGGGGAAGGGGGGAGGGAGAGGGGAGGGAGGGGGGTAGGGGGGAGGGAGGGGGGAGAGGGGGGGATGGGAGGGGGGAGGGGGGAAGGGAGGAGGGAAGGGGGGAGGGAGAGGGGAGGGAGGTGGGTAGGGGGGAGGGAGGGAGGGGGACCTCCCCTTTTCCCAGTACCCCTCTTTCCCCGTTGGGC
This sequence comes from Rhinoraja longicauda, assembly GCF_053455715.1. NCBI lineage: Eukaryota > Metazoa > Chordata > Chondrichthyes > Rajiformes > Arhynchobatidae > Rhinoraja > Rhinoraja longicauda. The sequence goes on from NW_027602490.1 coordinate 22,062, forward strand.
CCGTCCTCGTAGGGTTTCCATTGTAACCGGGAGGACGGGAGGGCGGGAAGGGGGAGGGAGGGAGGAGGGAGGTGTGGAGGGAGGAGGGGAGGGGAGGGAGGGGGGAGGGGAGGGAGGGGGGTAGGGGGGAGGGGGAGGGAGAGGGGAGGGGGGAGGGGAGCGGGAAGGGGGGAGGGAGGGGGACCTCCCCTTTTCCCAGTACTCCTCTTTCCCCGTTGGGCCCGTCCTCGTAGGGTTTCCATTGTAACCGGGAGGGGGGAGGGAGGGAGGAGGGAGGTGTGGAGGGAGGAGGGGAGGGTGAGGGAGGGGAGGGGGAGGGGGGAAGAGGGGTAGGGGGGAGGGGAGGGAGGAGGGGAGGGAGGGGGAACTCCCCTTTTCCCAGTACCCCTCTTTCACCGTTGGGCCCGTCCCCGTAGGGTTTCCATTGTAACCGGGAGGGGGGGAGGGAGGGTGGAAGGAGGGGGAGAGGGGTGGAAGGGTGGAGGGAGGGGGGGAGGGAGTGGGGGAGGGTCGGATGGAGGGAAGGAGGGAGGGGTGAGTTAGGGGCTGAGTGGTGATGGAGGTTGGGATTGAGGGGGGAGAGAGTCGGGATGGAGGTGGGAAGGAGGGGGGAGGAAGAGGTTGAGGGGGAAGTGGGACCTCCCCTTTTCCCAGTACCCCTCTTTCCCCCACCACCAAGCCCCCACCGCAACGACCCCTGTTGTCCCCCTACCCAGTCCCCATTCTCAGACCCCCCCCCCATTCTCTTGGAATAAAAAAAAATACTTTTTTAAAAAAAGTGCTTTTTAATTGCTTGTTTTGAAACATTCGCGGTTAAGTGCTTTTTAAAAAAACATTCGCGGTTAAGTGCTGGTTTTGAAACATTCGCGGCTACTTAGTGCTTCTGTCAGTTGCTTTTCGAGGGAGGGAGTAGGGAGGTGTGGAGGGGGGAGGGGAGGGGGAGGGGAGGGGGAGGGGAGGGGGGAAGGGAGGAGGGAGAGGGGAGGGAAGGGGGTAGGGGGGAGGGGTAGGGAGGGGGGAGGGGGGAAGGGGAGGGAGGGGGGAAGGGGAGGGGGAGGGAGGGGGGGAGGGAGAAGGGAGGGAGGGGGGAGGGAGGGGAACCTCCCATTTTCCCAGTACCCCTCTTTCACCATTGGGCCCGTCCTCGTAGGGTTTCCATTGTAACCGGGAGGAGGGGAGGGAGGGAAGGGGGAGGGAGGGAGGGAGGAGGGAGGTGTGGAGGGAGGAGGGGAGGGGGAGGGGAGGGGGGGAGGGGGGAAGGGGGGAGGAGGGAGGGAGAGGGGAGGGAGGGGGGGAGGTAAGGGGGAGAGGGGGGAAGGGGGAGGGAGGGGGATCTCCCCTTTTCCCAGTACCCCTCTTTCCCCGTTGGGCCCGTCCTCGTAGGGTTTCCATTGTAACCGTGAGGAGGGGAGGGAGGGAAGGGGGAGGGAGGGAGGAGGGAGGGGTGGAGGGAGGAGGGGAGGGGAGGGAGGGGGAGGGGAGGGAGGGGGGAGGGGGAGGGAGGGGAAGGGGGGAGGGGAGGGGGAAGGGGGTAGTGAGGGGGACCTCCCCTTTTCCCAGTACCCCTCTTTCCCCGTTGGGCCCGTCCTCGTAGGGTTTCAATTGTAACCGGGAGGGGGGAGAGAGGGTGGAAGGAGGGGGGAGGGGGAGAGGGATGGAAGGGTGGAGGGAGGGGGAGGGATTGGGGGAGGGAGGGATGGAGGGAAGGAGGGAGGGGGGAGTTAGGGGGGAGGGAGTTGGGGAGGAGGGGGGGAGGGAGTGGGGATGGAGGTGGGAAGGAGGGGGGATGAAGGGGTTGAGGGGGGAAGGGGGACCTCCCCTTTTCCCAGTACCCCTCTTTCCCCGTTGGGCCCGTCCCCGTAGGGTTTCCATTGTAACCGGGAGGGGGGAGGGAGGGTGGAAGGAGGGGGGAGGGGGAGAGGGATGGAATGGTGGAGGGAGGGGGGAGGGAGTGGGGGAGGGTGGGATGGAGGGAAGGAGGGAGCGGGGGAGTTAGGGGCTGAGTGGTGATGGAGGTTGGGATTGAGGGGGGAGGGAGGGGGGAGGGAGTGGGGATTGAGGTGGGAAGGAGGGGGGAGGAAGGCGTTGAGGGGGGAAGTGGGACCTCCCCTTTTCCCAGTACCCCTCTTTCCCCGTTGGGCCCGTCCCCGTATAGTTTCCATTGTAACCGGGAGGGGGGGAGGGAGGGTGGAAGGAGGGGGGAGGGGGAGAGGGATGGAATGGTGGAGGGAGGGGGGAGGGAGTGGGGGAGGGTGGGATGGAGGGAAGGAGGGAGGGGGGGAGTTAGGGGCTGAGTGGTGATGGAGGTTGGGATTGAGGGGGGAGGGAGGGGGGGAGGGAGTGGGGATGGAGGTGGGAAGGAGTGGGGAGGAAGGGGTTGAGGGGAGAAGGGGGGGGGAGGGAGGGAATAGGGGCCCCATGCTGATCTGTGTATGTTAAGTGACTTGCACAACTTTAAAAAACTGGCAGTTGCCTTTCGCAACAATGTTGCAACAATCTCACACAAGCATTGTGACGTCACAAGCTGAAGATGTAAATTTAAAACCGAGCTGATCTCTGATTGGTGCACGGGTGCCATTGTGACATCACGCGCTGAAGCCCCTTCAAGAAAAGGGTTAGAAATGAAAATTTAAACTTTAATATCTCTCTAGCTTTAAAAAGGTAACTTCAATTTGAACGAAAGTACTTACAATAGTTGCCCACGTTAATGGTGAATATGGCGGTACAAAAATCGTAGCGCTTTGGTGTACCTTCAGGGAGGAGTAGGGTTTGTAAGTTATGGACAGAAATTCTTCGGAATCTTCCGTACATACACATATACATACATACATACGGAATGTTGGACCGCAGAGTTTTAGTAGTATATAGATAGATAGAAGATAGATAGACTAGACCGAGTGGGCCCGTTGGGCCCGTCCTCGTAGGGTTTCCATTGTAACCGGGAGGGGAGGAAAGGGGGAGGGTTGGGGGAGGGAAGGGGGAGGGAGGAGGGGAGGGAGGGGGGTAGGGGGGAGGGAGGGGGGAGAGGGGGGGATGGGAGGGGGGAGGGGAGGGGGGAAGGGAGGAGGGAAGGGGGGGAGGGAGAGGGGAGGGACGTGGGTAGGGGGGAGGGAGGGAGGGGGACCTCCCCTTTTCCCAGTACCCCTCTTTCCCCGTTGGGCCCGTCCTCGTAGGGTTTCCATTGTAACCGGGAGGAGGGGAGGGCGGGAAGGGGGAGGGAGGGAGGAGGGAGGTGTGGAGGGAGGAGGGGAGGGGAGGGAGGGGGGAGGGGAGGGAGGGGGGAGGGGGAGGGAGGGGGAGGGAGAGGGGATAGGGGAGGGGGAAGGGGGGAGGGAGGGGGACCTCCCCTTTTCCCAGTACTCCTCTTTCCCCGTTGGGCCCGTCCTCGTAGGGTTTCCATTGTAACCGGGAGGGGGGGAGGAAGGGAGGAGGGATGTGTGGAGGGAGGTGTGGAGGGAGGAGGGGAGGGGGAGGGAGGGGGGAGGGGAGGGGGGAAGAGGGGTAGGGGGGAGGGGAGGGAGGAGGGGAGGGAGGGGAACTCCCCTTTTCCCAGTACCCCTCTTTCCCCGTTGGGCCCGTCCCCGTAGGGTTTCCATTGTAACCGGGAGGGGGGGAGGGAGGGTGGAAGGAGGGGGAGAGGGGTGGAAGGGTGGAGGGAGGGAGTGGGGGAGGGTCGGATGGAGGGAAGGAGGGAGGGGTGAGTTAGGGGCTGAGTGGTAATGGAGGTTGGGATTGAGGGGGGAGAGAGTGGGGATGGAGGTGGGAAGGAGGGAGGAGGAAGAGGTTGAGGGGGAAGTGGGACCTCCCCTTTTCCCAGTACCCCTCTTTCCCCCACCACCAAGCCCCCACCGCAACGACCCCTGTTGTCCCCCTACCCAGTCCCCATTCTCAGACCCCCCCCCATTCTCTTGGAATAAAAAAAAATATTTTTTTTAAAAAGTGCTTTTTAATTGCTTGTTTTGAAACATTCGCGGCTACTTAGTGCTTCTGTCAGTTGCTTTTCGAGGGAGGGAGTAGGGAGGTGTGGAGGGGGGAGGGGAGGGGGAGGGAGGGGGGAGGGGAGGGGGGAAGGGGGGGAGGGAGAGGGGAGGGAAGGGGGTAGGGGGGAGGGGGAGGGAGGGGGGAGGGGGGAAGGGGAGGGAGGGGGGAAGGGGAGGGGGAGGGAGGGGGGGAGGGAGAAGGGAGGGAGGGGGGAGTGAGGGGGGAGGGAGGGGAACCTCCCATTTTCCCAGTACCCCTCTTTCCCCATTGGGCCCGTCCTCGTAGGGTTTCCATTGTAACTGGGAGGAGGGGAGGGAGGGTGGAAGGAGGGGGGAGGGGGAGAGGGATGGAATGGTGGAGGGAGGGGGGAGGGAGTGGGGGAGGGTGGGATGGAGGGAAGGAGGGAGGGGGGAAGTTAGGGGCTGAGTGGTGAAGGAGGTTGGGATTGAGGGGGGAGGGAGGGGGGGAGGGAGTGGGGATGGAGGTGGGAAGGAGGGGGGAGGAAGGGGTTGAGGGGGGAAGTGGGACCTCCACTTTTCCCAGTACCCCTCTTTCCCCCACCACCAAGCCCCCTCCGCAACGACCCATGTTGTCCCCAGTCCCCATTCACAGACCCCCCCCCATTCTCTCTCTCCCCCATACACACTCTCAGTGCTTTTTTCGAAACATTCGCGGTCACATAGTGCTTCTCACTGTAGCACCCATCTCAAACAAGCATTGGGAGGATGGGAGGGAGGGAAGGGGAGGGAGGGAGGAGGGAGGTGTGGAGGGAGGAGGGGAGGGAAGGGGGGAAGGGGAGGGGGGGGAAGGGGGAGGGAGAGGGGAGGGAGGGGGGATGGGATGGGGGAAGGGGGGAGGGAGGGGGACCTCCCCTTTTCCCAGTACCCCTCTTTCCCCGTTGGGCCCGTCCTCGTAGGGTTTCCATTGTAACCGGGAGGAGAGGAGGGAGGGAAGGGGGAGGGAGTTAGGGGAGGAGGGGTGAGGGAGGTGGGGAGGGAGTTGGGGAGGAGGGGGGGAGGGAGTGGGGATGGAGGTGGGAAGGAGTGGGGAGGAAGGGGTTGAGGGGGGAAGGGGGGGAGGGAGGGAATAGGGGCCCCATGCTGATCTGTGTATGTTAAGTGACTGGCACAACTTTAAAAAACTGGCAGTTGCTTTTCGCAACAATGTTGCAACTATCCTCACACAAGCATTGTGACGTCACAAGCTGAAGACCTTGAAAAAAAAGGTCAGAAAAAAAATCATGTAAATTTAAAACCGAGCTGATCTCTCATTGGTGCACGGGTGCCATTGTGACATCACGCGCTGAAGCCCCTTCAAGAAAAGGGTTAGAAATGAGAAATTTTAACTTTAATATCTCTCTAGCTTTAAAAAGGTAGCTTCAATTTGAACGAAAGTACTTACAATAGTTGCCCATGTTAATGGTGAATATGGCGGTACAAAAATCGTAGCGCTTTGGTGTACCGTCTGGGAGGAGTAGGGTTTGTAAGTTATGGACAGAAATCTTCGGAATCTTCCGTACATACACACGGAATGTTTGCGTACATACACACGGAATGTTGGACCGCAGAGTTTTAGTAGTATACTAGACCGAGTGGGCCCGTTGGGCCCGTCCTCGTAGGGTTTCCATTGTAACCGGGAGGGGAGGAAAGGGGGAGGGTTGGGGGAGGGAAGGGGGAGGGAGGAGGGGAGGGGAGGGGGGGAGGGGAGGGGGGAGGGAGAGGGGAGGGAGGGGGTAGGGGGGAGGGAGGGGGAGAGGGGGGGATGGGAGGGGGAGGGGAGGGGGGAAGGGAGGAGGGAAAGGGGGGAGGGAGAGGGGAGGGAGGTGGGTAGGGGGGAGGGAGGGGGACCTCCCCTTTTCCCAGTACCCCTCTTTCCCCGTTGGGCCCGTCCTCGTAGGGTTTCCATTGTAACCGGGAGGAGGGGAGGGCGGGAAGGGGGAGGGAGGGAGGAGGGAGGTGTGGAGGGAGGAGGGGAGGGGAGGGAGGGGGGAGGGGAGGGAGGGGGGTAGGGGGGAGGGGAAGGGGGGAGGGAGGGGGACCTCCCCTTTTCCCAGTACTCCTCTTTCCCCGTTGGGCCGGTCCTCGTAGGGTTTCAATTGTAACCGGGAGGGGGGGAGGGAGGGTGGAAGGAGGGGGGAGAGGGATGGAAGGGTGGAGGGAGGGGGGGAGGGATTGGGGAGGGAGGGAAGGAGGGAGGGGGGAGTTAGGGGGGAGGGGGGAGGGAGTTGGGGAGGGAGGGGGAGGAGGGGGGGAGGGAGTGGGGATGGAGGTGGGAAGGAGGGGGGATGAAGGGGTTGAGGGGGGAAGGGGGACCTCCCCTTTTCCCAGTACCCCTCTTTCCCCGTTGGGCCCGTCCTCATAGGGTTTCCATTGTAACCGGGAGGGGGGAGGGAGGGAGGTGTGGAGGGAGGAGGGGAGGGGGAGGGAGGGGGGAGGGGAGGGGGGAAGGGGAGGGGGAAGGGGGGAGGGAGTAGGGGGGAGGGGAGGGAGGGGGATCTCCCCTTTTCCCAGTACCCCTCTTTCCCCGTTGGGCCCGTCCCCGTAGGGTTTCCATTGTAACCGGGAAACACTTGCCCCGGTGGCCCACGAGCATAGGGGCCCAATGCTGATCTGTGTATGTTAAGTGACTTGCAATTAAAAAAAATACTTTAAAAAAAGATAAGTGCTTTTTAAGTGCTTGTTTTGAAACATTCGCGGTCACATAGTGCTTCTCACTGCGATCTGTTAGTGGTGCTTTTCGAAACAATGTAGCACCCATCTCAAACAAGCATTGGGAGGATGGGAGGGAGGGAAGGGGAGGGAGGGAGGAGAGAGGTGTGGAGGGATGGGGGAAGGGGAGGGGGGAACGGGGGGAAGGGGGAGGGAGAGGAGAGGGAGGGGGGATGGGATGGGGGAAGGGGGGAGGGAGGGGGACCTCCCCTTTTCCCAGTACCCCTCTTTCCCCGTTGGGCCCGTCCTCGTAGGGTTTCCATTGTAACCGGGAGGAGGGGAGGGAGGGAGGAGGGAGGTGTGGAGGGAGGAGGGGAGGGGGAAGGGGGAGGGAGAGGGTTAGGGGGGAGGGGGAGGGGAGGGGAGGGAGGGGGACCTCCCCTTTTCCCAGTACCCCTCTTTCCCCGTTGGGCCCGTCCCCGTAGGGTTTCCTTTGTAACCAGAAGGGGGGAGGGAGGGTGGAAGGAGGGGGGAGGGGGAGAGGGATGGAAGGGTGGAGGGAGGGGGGGAGGGATGGAGGGAAGGAGGGAGGGGGGGAGTTAGGGGAGGAGGGGTGAGGGAGGTGGGGAGGGAGTTGGGGAGGAGGGGTGGAGGGAGTGGGGATGGAGGTGGGAAGGAGTGGGGAGGAAGGGGTTGAGGGGGGAAGGGGGGGGAGGGAGGGAATAGGGGCCCCATGCTGATCTGTGTATGTTAAGTGACTTGCACAACTTTAAAAAACTGGCAGTTGCCTTTCGCAACAATGTTGCAACAATCTCACACAAGCATTGTGACGTCACAAGCTGAAGATGTAAATTTAAAACCGAGCTGATCTCTCATTGGTGCACGGGTGCCATTGTGACATCACGCGCTGAAGCCCCTTCAAGAAAAGGGTTAGAAATGAAAATTAAACTTTAATATCTCTCTAGCTTTAAAAAGGCAGCTTCAATTTGAACGAAAGTACTTACAATAGTTGCCCATGTTAATGGTGAATATGGCGGTACAAAAATCGTAGCGCTTTGGTGTACCGTCAGGGAGGAGTAGGGTTTGTAAGTTATGGACAGAAACTCTTCGGAATCTTTGCGTACATACACATATACATACGGAATGTTGGACCGCAGAGTTTTAGTAGTATATAGATAGATAGATAGATAGATAGATAGATAGATAGATAGATAGATAGATAGATAGATAGATAGATAGATAGATAGATAGATAGATAGATAGATAGATAGATAGATAGATAGATAGATAGATAGATGAATCTTGGTAATATTCCTTTAGTATCCCAATAAAAACAACCTTGAATCCAATGGTATGGTCTTATTCATCAATTGTTCCAAAAAGTTTTTTAGGTCTTTCCAAAAAGGAGTTACCTTAGGACATGCCCATGTGGAGTGTAAAAAAGTACCCACATCCTGGTTGCATCTAAAACAAATTTCAGGTAAATTTGGATTTAAATTGTTTAATTTTTTCGGAGTTAAATATAGTTGATGTAAAAAATTGTATTGTACTAAACTATATCTCACATTAATAGTATTTTTCATACTTTCTAAACACAATCTTTCCCAACTTGGTTCATCAATGCTAGTATTCAGATCTGTTTCCCATCGACATGGTGGATCATGACTACCTTCATAGGACGCTGCAGACATTCGGATTTGGACCGCATTACGTGGCCTGGGACCAGATTTTGTACGTTGCTGCAGAGTACCTTGTTAAAGTCAAAGGCTCTTTGTTGGCCCCCATTCACTTTGGGAGAGGGGAACGTCAGGGGTGTCCCATGTCCGGTCAGCTGTATTCCATCTGTGTAGAGCCATTCCTGTGCCTTCTCCGGAGGCGGTTGGCAGGCCTGGCTTTGCCGGGGCCGGGGGCGGAAGTGGTTCTCTCGGCCTACGCCGATGATGTCCTTCTGATGTTCATCGCCCCTGTTGACCTGCGGAGGATGCGTGAGTGCCAGCAGGTTTTCTCCGCTGCGTCCTCCGCCAGGATCAACTGGGGGAAGTGTGCTGGTCTCTTGGTGGGTCAGTGGCAGGTGGACTCCCTGCTGGAGATGATAGCTCATGTGTGGAGCACCATGCACCTCCTCTACCTGGGGGTTCACCTGAGGCCCGCTGAGGGGGCTTGCCCGGCGAACTGGCAGGAGCTGGAGGCAAAAGTCGTCGCCCGGCTAGGGCGCTGGTCAGGCCTCCTTTGTGTGCTCTCTTACTGGGGCAAAGCATTGGTGCAGGAGCAGCCATTGGTCACAAACCAGCTGGTGGCCTCGATGATGTAACCGGCTGGCCACTCTGGTCCCATCCTCTTTATTTGTCACCATGATCCAGAGGAGGTTGGTGAACTTCTTCTGGGGAGAGAAGAATCACTGAGTCTCTGCTGGGGTTCTGTGTCTCCCGTTGGAGGACGGTCAGGCGCTGGTTTGCGTCCTTACCCAGGTAGCAGCTCTCCGACTCAGGACCCTGCAGAGGTCTATGTACTCGGAGTGCCCTCCTGGATGGCACGTGCTGACGACGTACTTTTTCTGCCAGGGGCGCTGCCTCAAGGAGGGCACGCGGCACCCGGTAGTGGGCATAAGTCGTCACGCTAGGCGTGAGTTGCCTGGCTTTTATCGTGAATCTGGTCACCTTCAGCCAGGGCGCAGCTCCTAGGGAGAGGAGGGGGTTGTTGTAACTATGAAGGTGGCCGGTCCTCACCCTGTCACGGTGGGTATCGAGGAGAGGCCTGGGTCCCTTCCCGAGAGCCGGCCCCACGCAACGTGGGCTGCCTTTCCGAGAAGCCCAGCTTGCCGTTCCTCGCACACTCTACACTTCTTCGCCCTCGTCTTCCGTCCGGACAAGCCCTGGCGGCCCGTGTTACCACAGGACGGCGGGAGCGGTCCCCAGTGGAGGTCTCTCTACCAAGGAAATGCAGACGCTTTTTGATTATCTGACTATATTGGCTACATTTTAGCCCCACGCTCCTGATATTTGGGCACCCGATACAGAGAGGGGAGGGTCGAGGGGGGGTGGTCTCCCTGTCGGTCTGTTCGTGGGCCTGGCCAAGATGGCCATTCGCGGGTCCAGGCAGCGGGTAGTCGACAGCCGCACCGGGGTTGGCTGCCTGCCCATTTTCCAGACCTACATCCATGCCCGCATGTCCCTGGAGAGGGAACACAGGGTGTCCACGGGGACGCTGGAGGCCTTCATTGAACGATGGTCGACGCGGGAGGTCGAGTGTATTATTGATAAAGTTGGTGATATATTAATTTAATAACTGATTTGCTTGTAAACTGCCAATATAGGCAGCCTTTGATCGTGTTACTACTCTGTATGTTTGTTTTGTTTTCTGAATAAAAGTATTTGTAAATAATAAAATTGATCCACCAGGATCAACTGGAGTAAGTGTTCCGGACTTTTAGTGGGTCAGTGACAGGTGAACTCCCTGTCAGAGGAGATGACATCTTATGCGTGGAGCACCACGCACCTCCTCTACCTGGGGGTCTACCTGAGTCCCACTGAGGATGCTTGGCAGGCGAACTGGCAGGAGCTGCCGATGAAAGGCCTCGCCCGGCTGGGGCGCTGGTCAGGCTTGCTCAGAGTTCTTTCCTTTCAAGGTAGAGTGCTGGTCATAAACCAGCTGGTGGCCTCCATGTTATGGTCCCGGCTGGCTACTCTTGTCCCATCCTCTACCTTTGCCACCACGATACAGAAGAGGTTGATGAGTTTCTTCTGGGGAGACAAGAAGAACTGGGTATCCGCAGTGGTTTTGAGTCTCCCGTTAGAGGAGGGCAGCCAGTCCTTGGTATGCGTGCGTTCCCAGGTGGCAGCTCTCCGTCTCAGGACCCTGTGGAGGTACGTGTACGTGGAGCACCCTCCTAGATGGCACCCTCTGGCCACGTATATTTTCCGCTAGGGCCGTTGCCTAGAGGGGGGTTCTCGACTCCCGGTGGAGGGTATCAGTCGACCCATCACACGGGATCTGCCCAGCTTCTACCATCTTAAGAGTTAGGAATCGGGGGGAGGGGGGTGTTGTAACTGCGAGGGTGGCCGGTCCTCACCCTGTCACGGTGGGTGTTGAGGAGAGGCGTGTGCTCGGAACTATTCCGACCGAGCTTACTCCCGCTCCGTCGGAATTGCTCATTGGGCCCAGGCCCTGGAATCTTTCCCGGGAGCCGGCCCTACACAACATGAGCTGCCCTTCCGGGATGCCCAGTGTGCCGTTCCATGACGCTGAGAGACGTGTATTGTACAGGCTGATCCTGCACACCCTGCACTTCCTCGCCCTCGTCTTCCGTCCGGACACGCCCTGGCGGTCCCTGTTACCACCTGACGGTGGGAGCGGTCCCCAGTGGTGGTCTCTCTACAAGGGAGTCCGCCCCCTTTACATCGGGGACCTGGGGTGGAGAGTATTGCACAGAGCAGTGGTGTGTAACAGATATTTAAGTTGGCTCACGGGCTCGCCAGCCGCCTGTAACTTCTGCAGAGAGGAAGAGACTGTGTTCCACGTGTATATGGAGTGCGAAAGGTTGCAGCCCCTATACTAATATCTGATGGGGCTGCTCCTCACGTTTTGGTTGCATTTTAGTTCCACGATTTGGATGTTTGGACCGGGAGTGGGGAGGGTCAAACAGGAGGGTGGGATCGCCCTGTCAGTCGGCTCCAGGGCCTGGCCAAGATGGCCATTCACAGGTCCAGGCAGCGGGTAGTCGATGGTCACACTAGAGCCAGCAGCTTGCCCCTCTTCTGGGCCTACGTCCATGCTCACGTGACCCTGGAGAGGGAACATGCAGTGTCCACGGGGACTCTCGAGGCCATCCGTAAATGCTGGTTGCCGCAGGGAGTCGACTGTATTGTAGAATAAGATGCTGCTATTGTATTATAATGATTGTCTAATGTAACATGACTATTTAAAGTTTTGGTACCTTCTGGTACACTGTAAATTGCAATTACTGAATAAAGTCCTTCTAAGGAAAGAAAAGTGTAAAGGGATCGATTGTAATCATGTTCGTCTTTCTGCTGACCGGTTAGCACGCAATGAAAGCTTTTCACTGTACCTCGGTACATGTGACAATAAGCTAAACTCAACCGGATGTAGGATGCTCTGTTATACAGTATATCTAAATCACTTAATCGGTGATCTTTTATATCATGGAAAACATTGTTCAGAGGTGTCAACTTTGCACCATATTTTATCAGGATGTAAGACTAGTCTTCCCCATGGTCTGTGTAGACTAGCTCAGGTGACCTTTTGTTTGGAAGATGCAGATAGAATTGGGAGGTAAGCTTGTAGTTCTGCAGAAAATAATTAGTACCAATTTCCCTCCTGGGATCAATAAAGTTCTATCATATTGTATCGTTTGAAGCTAGATATAGTGTTATGGTCAGTCAGTGGATAATGTATTCATAACTATAACTGAATATAGTGCTATGACAAATCAAGCCGACCACTTCAGCTGTTGATGGAGGGACAGGTTGTCAGGTTGCAGACCACACAAGGTTACAACCGGTCAAGCATGGTAAAGGAAATATGCAAGGAGCCCAGGTCTGACCTTATTCACTCAGAAGGAAAGCTGTACAGAAGGAATTGCAGACACATTTTGCCCGTAGTCGAGCCTGCCCCAGCACCGCTAAATCCAAGTGCCACCGATCACCAGGATACTGGACTTGGGTCAAAAGACTATAACATTCTCACAAGAAACTGACAAGAAATAATGGACACTGAGCAGCTCCAGGTTCAGGTGCCTGTAGCTCAGTTGCCTTTGAACACCACTGAAAGTTTCACAGGTCGTGTCAGCAAGCCAAATCCCAAATACAGGGACTGAATTCACTTGTCAGCTAAATATACATAGACACATTGTTCAGGTTAATCTATAGTGTGCCAAAAGCTGACAAACAGGTGTTCCGGTCAATATGTTGACTTAGACGAAGGGATTAAAAGTACCATTAGCAAATTTGCAGATGATACTAAGCTGGGGGGTAGTGTGAA
>NW_027602491.1:0-34686 GCF_053455715.1 Rhinoraja longicauda
GAGGTCACCTGTAAATGGATTTAGGGGAGGGCTCCTGTAAATGGATTTGGGGTAGGGCACCTGTAAATGGATTTAAGGGGAGGGCACCTGTAATGGGGGAGTTTAGAGGAGGGCACCTGTAAATGTGGGGATTTAGGGGAGGGCACCTGTAAATGGATTTGGGGGAGGGCACCCTTAAATCCAGCATTCCGATTTTTTCCCAGGAATACGTCTTCCGGATGGTTCCGGGAAGCGCGGGAGTCGGGGAAGGGGAAATGTCCCTTCGATCCGAAGGATGGGAATATGCGCTGCTTTAGTTGGTATATCGCTGCTTTAGTTGGTGAGGGAGGGGGGGAGGGAAGGGAGGGAGGGAGGGAGGGGGGGGAGGGAGGGAGGGAGAGGAGGGAGGGGAGGGAGGGAGGATGGGGAGGGAGGGAGGTGGGAAGGAGGAGGGGAGGGAGGGAGGGGAGGGAGGGAGGGAGGGAGGGAGAGGAGGGAGGGATTGGAGAGGGAGGGAGGGATGGAGAGGGAGGGAGGGAGGGAGGGATGGAGAGGGAGGGAGGGAGGGAGGGAGGGAGGGAGGGAGAGAGGGAGGGAGGGAGGGAGGGAGGGAGAGAGGAAGAGAGGGAGGGAGGGAGGGAGGGAGGGAGGGAGGGAGGGAGAGAGGAAGAGAGGGAGGAGAGGGAGGAGGGAGGGAGGGAGGGAGGGAGGGAGGGAGGGAGGGATGGAGGGAGAGGGAGGGAGGGATGGAGGGAGAGAGGGAGGGAGGGAGGGAGGGAGGGCCGCGCTGTGTTTGAGTCGTGCCCTTATCCCGGCGTTCCACAGATGGGAATCTTTACGCCGGAGTCCATCTTGATTTCATGGGAGTGGACCAGCGATATTCCGGAGTTCGGGAAGTCGTCCCTTCACTCCGGACAGAACAACACGACTCCCGCTGGCTCAACGGTGAGCCCTCCCTCACCTCCCTCCCTCCCTCCCTCCCTCCCTCCCTCCCTCCCTCCCCTCCCTCCCTCCCTCCCTCCCTCCCTCCCTCCCTCCCTCCCTCGGGAGATTCACGAGGATGTTGCCAGGACTCGAGGGGCCTGAGCTACAGGGAGAGGTTGGGGCAGGCTGGGACTCTATTCCCTGGAGCGCAGGAGGATGAGGGGCGATCTTATAGAGGTGTACAACATCACGAGGGGAATAGATCGGGCAGAGTCTCTTGCCCAGAGTTGGGGAATCGAGGACCAGAGGACACAGGTTCAAGGTGAAGGGGAAAAGATCTAATAGGAATCTGAGGGGTAACGTTTCCACACAGAGGGTGGTGGGTGAATGGAACGAGCTGCCGGAGGAGGTAGTTGAGGCTGGGACTATCCCAACGTTTAAGGAACAGTTGGACAGGTACATGGATAGGACGGGTTTGGAGGGATATGGGCCAAACGCGGGCAGGTGGGACTAGTGTAGATGGGCATGTTGGTCGGTGTGGGCAGGTGGGACTAGTGTAGATGGGGCACGTTGGCCGGTGTGGGCAAAGGTGGGACTAGTGTAGATGGGGCATGTTGGCCGGTGTGGGACTAGTGTAGATGGGGCCTGTTGGCCGGTGTGGGCAGGTGGGACTGGTGTAGATGGGGCCTGTTGGCCGGTGTGGGACTAGTGTAGATGGGGCCTGTTGGCCGGTGTGGGCAGGTGGGACTGGTGTAGATGGGGCCTGTTGGCCAGTGTGGGCAGGTGGGACTAGTGTAGATGGGGCCTGTTGGCCGGTGTGGGCCTAGTGTAGATGGGGCCTGTTGGCCGGTGTGGGCCTAGTGTAGATGGGGCCTGTTGGCCGGTGTGGGACTAGTGTAGATGGGGCCTGTTGGCCGGTGTGGGCCTAGTGTAGATGGGGCCTGTTGGCCGGTGTGGGCCTAGTGTAGATGGGGCCTGTTGGCCTGTGTGGGTAGGTTGGGCCTGTCCCCACGCTGTGACTCCAAGCCTCTCTCTCTCTCCACCTTCCCCTCCCCACAGATCCTGTCTTCGTTCACGCTGAGAAGATTCCGGACGGGACGGACCGCGCCGATGACAAGTTGTATTTTTTCTTTCGAGAGCGATCGCTTGACCCAGGAAGTCGGCAAACTCACGCCAGAGTGGGACGCGTCTGCCTTGTGAGTAGGCCCGGACACTGTAGGCCCGGACACTGTAGGCCCGGACAGTGTAGGCCCGGACACTGTAGGCCCGGACAGTGTAGGCCCGGACACTGTAGGCCCGGACACTGTAGGCCCGGACGCTGTAGGCCCGGACACTGTAGGCCCGGACAGTGTAGGCCCGGACACTGTAGGCCCGGACACTGTAGGCCCGGACGCTGTAGGCCCGGACGCTGTAGGCCCGGACACTAGGGCCCAGACAGTGTAGACCCGGACACTGTAGGCCCGGACACTGTAGGCCCGGACGCTGTAGGCCCGGACACTGTAGGCCCGGACACTGTAGGCCCGGACACTGTAGGCCCGGACACTGTAGGGCTGGACACTGTAGGCCCGGGCGCTGTAGGCCCGGACGCTGTAGGCCCGGACCCTGTAGGCCCGGACACTGTAGGCCCGGACTCTGTAGGGCTGGACACTGTAGGCCCGGACGCTGTAGGCCCGGACGCTGTAGGCCCGGACACTAGGGCCCAGACAGTGTAGACCCGGACAGTGTAGGCCCGGACACTGTAGGCCCGGACACTCTAGGCCCGGACGCTGTAGGCCCGGATAGTGTAGGTCCGGACACTGTAGGCCCGGACGCTGTAGGCCCGGACAGTGTAGGCACGGACAGTGTAGGCCCAGACGCTGTAGGCCCAGACACTGTAGGCCCAGACGCTGTAGGCCCAGACACTGTAGGCCCGGACGCTGTAGGTCCAGACAGTGTAGGCCCAGACACTGTAGGCCCTGACACTCTAGGCCCGGACACTGCACGTCCCAACACTCTAGCTTTCCGACATTTTCGCTCTGGACACTGTAGGCCCAGATGCTGTAGGCCCGGACTCTGTAGGGCTGGACACTGTAGGCCCGGGCGCTGTAGGTCCAGACACTGTAGGCCCAGACACTCTAGGCCCGGACAGTGTAGGCCCGGACACTGTAGGCCCGGACACTCTAGGCCCGGACGCTGTAGGCCCGGACACTGTAGGCCCGGACGCTGTAGGCCCGGACAGTGTAGGCACGGACAGTGTAGGCCCAGATGCTGTAGGCCCAGATGCTGTAGGCCCAGACACTGTAGGCCCGGACACTGTAGGCCCGGACGCTGTAGGCCCGGACGCTGTAGGCCCGGACAGTGTAGGCATGGACAGTGTAGACCCGGACACTGTAGGCCCAGACACTGTAGGCCCAGACACTGTAGGCCCGGACGCTGTAGGCCCGGACACTGTAGGCCCGGACGCTGTAGGCCCGGACGCTGTAGGTCCAGACAGTGTAGGCCCAGACACTGTAGGCCCTGACACTCTAGGCCCGGACACTGCACGTCCCAACACTCTAGCTTTCCGACATTTTCGCTCTGGACACTGTAGGCCCAGATGCTGTAGGCCCGGACAATGTAGGCCCGGACTCTGTAGGGCTGGACACTGTAGGCCCGGACACTCTAGGCCCGGACGCTGTAGGCCCGGATAGTGTAGGCCCGGACACTGTAGGCCCGGACGCTGTAGGCCCGGACAGTGTAGGCACGGACAGTGTAGGCCCAGACGCTGTAGGCCCAGACACTGTAGGCCCGGACGCTGTAGGTCCAGATACTGTAGGCCCAGACACTCTAGGCCCGGACAGTGTAGGCCCGGACAGTGTAGGCCCGGACACTGTAGGCCCGGACACTCTAGGCCCGGACGCTGTAGGCCCGGATAGTGTAGGCCCGGGCGCTGTAGGTCCAGATACTGTAGGCCCAGACACTCTAGGCCCGGACAGTGTAGGCCCGGACAGTGTAGGCCCGGACACTGTAGGCCCGGACGCTCTAGGCCCGGACGCTGTAGGCCCGGACACTGTAGGCCCGGACGCTGTAGGCCCGGACAGTGTAGGCACGGACAGTGTAGGCCCAGACGCTGTAGGCCCAGACACTGTAGGCCCGGGCGCTGTAGGTCCAGATACTGTAGGCCCAGACACTCTAGGCCCGGACAGTGTAGGCCCGGACAGTGTAGGCCCGGACACTGTAGGCCCGGACACTCTAGGCCCGGACGCTGTAGGCCCGGATAGTGTAGGCCCGGACACTGTAGGCCCGGACGCTGTAGGCCCGGACAGTGTAGGCACGGACAGTGTAGGCCCAGACGCTGTAGGCCCAGACACTGTAGGCCCGGACGCTGTAGGTCCAGACAATGTAGGCCCGGTCACTGTAGGCCCGGACACTGTAGGCCCAGACAGTGTAGACCCGGACACTGTAGGCCCGGACAGTGTAGGCCCGGACAGTGTAGGCCCGGACACTGTAGGCCCGGACACTGTAGGCCCGGACACTGTAGGCCCGGACACTGTAGGCCCGGACACTGTAGGACCGGACACTGAAGGCCCGGACACTGTAGGCCCGGACACTGTAGGCCCGGACGCTGTAGGCCCGGACAGTGTAGGCATGGACAGTGTAGGCCCAGACACTGTAGGCCCGGACGCTGTAGGTCCAGACAGTGTAGGCCCAGACACTGTAGGCCCTGACACTCTAGGCCCGGACACTGCACGTCCCAACACTCTAGCTTTCCGACATTTTCGCTCTGGACACTGTAGGCCCGGACACTGTAGGCCCGGACTCTGTAGGGCTGGACACTGTAGGCCCGGGCGCTGTAGGTCCAGACACTCTAGGCCCGGACACTGTAGGCCCGGACACTCTAGGCCCGGACGCTGTAGGCCCGGATAGTGCAGGCCCGGACACTGTAGGCCCGGACGCTGTAGGCCCGGACAGTGTAGGCACGGACAGTGTAGGCCCAGACGCTGTAGGCCCAGACACTGTAGGCCCGGACGCTGTAGGCCCGGACGCTGTAGGCCCGGACGCTGTAGGTCCAGACAATGTAGGCCCGGTCACTGTAGGCCCGGACACTGTAGGCCCGGACACTGTAGGCCCGGACACTGTAGGCCCGGACACTGTAGGCCCGGACAGTGTAGGCCCGGACAGTGTAGGCCCGGACACTGTAGGCCCGGACACTAGGGCCCAGACAATGTAGACCCGGACACTGTAGGCCCGGACACTGTAGGCCCAGACAGTGTAGACCCGGACATTGTAGGCCCGGATGCTGTAGGCCCGGACGCTGAAGGCCCGGACGCTGAAGGCCCGGACGCTGTAGGCCTGGACACTGTAGGCCCGCACACTGTAGGCCCGGACACTGTAGGCCCGGACAGTGTAGGCCCGCATACTGTAGGCCCGGACACTCTAGGCCCGGACACTGCACGTCCCAACACTCTAGCTTTCCGACATTTTCGCTCTGGACACTGTAGGCCCAGATGCTGTAGGCCCGGACTCTGTAGGGCTGGACACTGTAGGCCCGGGCGCTGTAGGCCCAGACACTGTAGGCCCGGACAGTGTAGGCCCGGACAGTGTAGGCCCGGACACTGTAGGCCCGGACACTGTAGGCCCGGACACTGTAGGCCCGGACACTGTAGGACCGGACACTGAAGGCCCGGACACTGTAGGCCCGGACACTGTAGGCCCGGACGCTGTAGGCCCGGACAGTGTAGGCATGGACAGTGTAGGCCCAGACACTGTAGGCCCGGACGCTGTAGGTCCAGACAGTGTAGGCCCAGACACTGTAGGCCCTGACACTCTAGGCCCGGACACTGCACGTCCCAACACTCTAGCTTTCCGACATTTTCGCTCTGGACACTGTAGGCCCGGACACTGTAGGCCCGGACTCTGTAGGGCTGGACACTGTAGGCCCGGGCGCTGTAGGTCCAGACACTCTAGGCCCGGACGCTGTAGGCCCGGATAGTGCAGGCCCGGACACTGTAGGCCCGGACGCTGTAGGCCCGGACAGTGTAGGCACGGACAGTGTAGGCCCAGACGCTGTAGGCCCAGACACTGTAGGCCCGGACGCTGTAGGCCCGGACGCTGTAGGCCCGGACGCTGTAGGTCCAGACAATGTAGGCCCGGTCACTGTAGGCCCGGACACTGTAGGCCCGGACACTGTAGGCCCGGACACTGTAGGCCCGGACACTGTAGGCCCGGACAGTGTAGGCCCGGACAGTGTAGGCCCGGACACTGTAGGCCCGGACACTAGGGCCCAGACAATGTAGACCCGGACACTGTAGGCCCGGACACTGTAGGCCCAGACAGTGTAGACCCGGACATTGTAGGCCCGGATGCTGTAGGCCCGGACGCTGAAGGCCCGGACGCTGAAGGCCCGGACGCTGTAGGCCTGGACACTGTAGGCCCGCACACTGTAGGCCCGGACACTGTAGGCCCGGACAGTGTAGGCCCGCATACTGTAGGCCCGGACACTCTAGGCCCGGACACTGCACGTCCCAACACTCTAGCTTTCCGACATTTTCGCTCTGGACACTGTAGGCCCAGATGCTGTAGGCCCGGACTCTGTAGGGCTGGACACTGTAGGCCCGGGCGCTGTAGGCCCAGACACTCTAGGCCCGGACACTGTAGGCCCGGACACTCTAGGCCCGGACGCTGTAGGCCCGGATAGTGTAGGCCCGGACACTGTAGGCCCAGACGCTGTAGGCCCAGACACTGTAGGCCCGGACGCTGTAGGCCCGGACGCTGTAGGTCCAGACAATGTAGGCCCGGTCACTGTAGGCCCGGACACTGTAGGCCCGGACACTGTAGGCCCGGACAGTGTAGACCCGGACACTGTAGGCCCGGACACTGTAGGCCCGGACACTAGGGCCCAGACAATGTAGACCCGGACACTGTAGGCCCGGACACTGTAGGCCCAGACAGTGTAGACCCGGACATTGTAGGCCCGGACGCTGTAGGCCCGGACACTGTAGGCCCGGACGCTGTAGGCCCGGACACTGTAGGCCCGGACACTGTAGGCCCGGACAGTGTAGGCCCGGATACTGTAGGCCCGGACACTGTAGGCCCTGACGCTGTAGGCCCTGCCGCTCTAGGCCCTGCCGCTCTAGGCCCGGACACTAGGCCCGGACACTAGGCCCGGACACTGTAGGCCCGAACACTGTAGGCCCGGACACTGTAGGCCCAGACAGTGTAGACCCGGACGCTGTTGGCCTGGACACTGTAGGCCCGGACACTGTAGGCCCGGACACTGTAGGCCCGGACGCTGTAGGCCCGGACGCTGTAGGCCCGGACACTGTAGGCCCGGATACTGTAGGCCCGGACACTGTAGGCCCTGCCACTCTAGGCCCGGACACTGTAGGCCCGGACACTAGGCCCGGACACTGTAGGCCCGAACACTGTAGGCCCGGACACTGTAGACCCGGACACTGTAGGCCCCAACAGTGTAGACCCGGACACTGTAGGCCCGGACACTGTAGGCCCAGACAGTGTAGACGTGGACACTGTAGGCCCGGACGCTGTAGGTCCAGACAGTGTAGGTCCGGACAATGTAGGCCCGGACGCTGTAGGCCCGGACGCTGTAGGCCCGGACGCTGTAGGCCCGGACGCTGTAGGCCCGGACGCTGTAGGCCCGGACGCTGTAGGCCCGGACGCTGTAGGCCCGGACGCTGTAGGCCCGGACGCTGTAGGCCCGGACGCTGTAGGCCCGGACGCTGTAGGCCCGGACGCTGTAGGCCCGGACGCTGTAGGCCCGGACGCTGTAGGCCCGGACGCTGTAGGTCCGGACGGTGTAGGCACGGACGGTGTAGGCCCGGACGCTGTAGGCCCGGACGCTGTAGGCCCTGACACTGTAGGCCCGGACACTAGGGCCCAGACAGTGTAGACCCGGACACTGTAGGCCCAGACAGTGTAGACCCGGACATTGTAGGCCCGGACGCTGTAGGCCCGGACACTGTAGGCCCGGACACTGTAGGCCCGGACGCTGTAGGCCTGGACACTGTAGGCCCGGACAGTGTAGGCCCGGATACTGTAGGCCCGGACACTGTACACCCCAGACACTGTAGGCCCGGACACTGTGGGCCCGGACACTGTAGGCCCGGACACTGTAGGCCCGGACACTGTAGGCCCGGACACTGTAGGCCCAGACAGTGTAGACCCGGACACTGTAGGCCCGGACACTGTAGGCCCAGACAGTGTAGACCCGGACACTGTAGGCCCGGACGCTGTAGGTCCAGACAATGTAGGCCCGGTCACTGTAGGCCCGGACACTGTAGGCCCGGACACTGTAGGCCCGGACACTGTAGGCCCGGACAGTGTAGACCCGGACACTGTAGGCCCGGACACTGTAGGCCCGGACACTAGGGCCCAGACAATGTAGGCCCGGACACTGTAGGCCCAGACAGTGTAGACCTGGACATTGTAGGCCCGGACGCTGTAGGCCCGGACACTGTAGGCCCGGACGCTGTAGGCCTGGACACTGTAGGCCCGGACACTGTAGGCCCGGACACTGTAGGCCCGGACAGTGTAGGCCCGGATACTGTAGGCCCGGACACTGTAGGCCCTGACGCTGTAGGCCCTGACGCTGTAGGCCCTGACGCTGTAGGCCCTGCCACTCTAGGCCCGGACACTGTAGGCCCGGACACTGTAGGCCCGGACACTAGGCCCGGACACTAGGCCCGGACACTAGGCCCGGACACTGTAGGCCCGAACACTGTAGGCCCGAACACTGTAGGCCCGGACACTGTAGGCCCAGACAGTGTAGACCCGGACGCTGTAGGCCTGGACACTGTAGGCCCGGACGCTGTAGGCCCGGATGCTGTAGGCCCGGACGCTGTAGGCCTGCACACTGTAGGCCTGCACACTGTAGGCCCGGACACTGTAGGCCCGGACAGTGTAGGCCCGGATACTGTAGGCCCCGACAGTGTAGACCCGGACACTGTAGGCCCCGACAGTGTAGACCCGGACACTGTAGACCCGGACACTGTACACCCCAGACACTGTAGGCCCGGACACTGTAGGCCCGGACACTGTAGGCCCGGACACTGTAGGCCCAGACAGTTTAGACGTGGACACTGTAGGCCCAGACAGTTTAGACGTGGACACTGTAGGCCCGGACGCTGTAGGTCCAGACAGTGTAGGTCCGGACACTGTAGGCCCGGACGCTGTAGGCCCGGACGCTGTAGGCCCGGACGCGGTAGGCCCGGACGCTGTAGGCCCGGACGCTGTAGGCCCGGACGCTGTAGGCCCGGACGCTGTAGGCCCGGACGCTGTAGGTCCAGACAGTGTAGGCCCGGACAGTGTAGGCCCGGACGGTGTAGGCCCGGACACTGTAGGCCCGGATGCTGTAGGCCCTGACACTGTAGGCCCGGACACTAGGGCCCAGACAGTGTAGACCCGGACACTGTAGGCCCGGACACTGTAAGCCCAGACAGTGTAGACCCGGACATTGTAGGCCCAGACGCTGTAGGCCCGGACGCTGTAGGCCCGGACGCTGTAGGCCCGGACGCTGTAGGCCTGGACACTGTAGGCCCGGACACTGTAGGCCCGGACACTGTAGGCCCGGACAGTGTAGACGTGGACACTGTAGGCCCGGACGCTGTAGGCCCGGACGCTGTAGGCCCGGACGCTGTAGGCCCGGACGCTGTAGGCCCGGACGCTGTAGGCCCGGACGCTGTAGGCCCGGACGCTGTAGGCCCGGACGCTGTAGGCCCGGATGCTGTAGGTCCGGACGGTGTAGGCCCGGACGCTGTAGGCCCGGACGCTGTAGGTCCAGACAGTGTAGGCCCAGACACTGTAGGCCCTGACACTCTAGGCCCGGACACTGCACGTCCCAACACTCTAGCTTTCCGACATTTTCGCTCTGGACACTGTAGGCCCGGACACTGTAGGCCCGGACTCTGTAGGGCTGGACACTGTAGGCCCGGGCGCTGTAGGTCCAGACACTGTAGGCCCAGACACTCTAGGCCCGGACAGTGTAGGCCCGGACACTGTAGGCCCGGACACTCTAGGCCCGGACGCTGTAGGCCCGGATAGTGTAGGCCCGGACACTGTAGGCCCGGACGCTGTAGGCCCGGACAGTGTAGGCCCAGACAGTGTAGGCCCAGACAGTGTAGGCCCAGACACTGTAGGCCCGGACGCTGTAGGCCCGGACGCTGTAGGTCCAGACAATGTAGGCCCGGTCACTGTAGGCCCGGACACTGTAGGCCCGGACACTGTAGGCCCGGACACTGTAGGCCCGGACACTGTAGGCCCGGACACTGTAGGCCCGGACAGTGTAGGCCCGGACACTGTAGGCCCGGACACTAGGGCCCAGACAATGTAGACCCGGACACTGTAGGCCCGGACACTGTAGGCCCAGACAGTGTAGACCCGGACATTGTAGGCCCGGACGCTGAAGGCCCGGACGCTGAAGGCCCGGACGCTGAAGGCCCGGACGCTGTAGGCCTGGACACTGTAGGCCCGCACACTGTAGGCCCGGACACTGTAGGCCCGGACAGTGTAGGCCCGCATACTGTAGGCCCGGACACTCTAGGCCCGGACACTGCACGTCCCAACACTCTAGCTTTCCGACATTTTCGCTCTGGACACTGTAGGCCCAGATGCTGTAGGCCCGGACACTGTAGGCCCGGACTCTGTAGGGCTGGACACTGTAGGCCCGGGCGCTGTAGGCCCAGATACTCTAGGCCCGGACACTGTAGGCCCGGACACTCTAGGCCCGGACGCTGTAGGCCCGGATAGTGTAGGCCCGGACACTGTAGGCCCGGACGCTGTAGGCCCGGACGCTGTAGGCCCGGACGCTGTAGGCCCGGACAGTGTAGGCACGGACAGTGTAGGCCCAGACGCTGTAGGCCCAGACACTGTAGGCCCGGACGCTGTAGGCCCGGACGCTGTAGGTCCAGACAATGTAGGCCCGGTCACTGTAGGCCCGGACACTGTAGGCCCGGACACTGTAGGCCCGGACAGTGTAGACCCGGACACTGTAGGCCCGGACACTGTAGGCCCGGACACTAGGGCCCAGACAATGTAGACCCGGACACTGTAGGCCCGGACACTGTAGGCCCAGACAGTGTAGACCCGGACATTGTAGGCCCGGACGCTATAGGCCCGGACACTGTAGGCCCGGACGCTGTAGGCCCTGCCGCTCTAGGCCCGGACACTAGGCCCGGACACTAGGCCCGGACACTGTAGGCCCGAACACTGTAGGCCCGGACACTGTAGGCCCAGACAGTGTAGACCCGGACGCTGTTGGCCTGGACACTAGGCCCGGACACTGTAGGCCCGAACACTGTAGGCCCGGACACTGTAGGCCCAGACAGTGTAGACCCGGACGCTGTTGGCCTGGACACTGTAGGCCCGGACACTGTAGGCCCGGATGCTGTAGGCCCGGACGCTGTAGGCCTGCACACTGTAGGCCCGGACACTGTAGGCCCGGATACTGTAGGCCCGGACACTGTAGGCCCTGCCACTCTAGGCCCGGACACTGTAGGCCCGGACACTAGGCCCGGACACTGTAGGCCCGCACACTGTAGGCCCGGACACTGTAGACCCGGACACTGTAGGCCCCGACAGTGTAGACCCGGACACTGTAGGCCCGGACACTGTAGGCCCAGACAGTGTAGACGTGGACAATGTAGGCCCGGACACTGTAGGCCCGGACGCTGTAGGCCCGGACGCTGTAGGCCCGGACGCTGTAGGCCCGGACGCTGTAGGCCCGGACGCTGTAGGCCCGGACGCTGAAGGCCCGGACGCTGTAGGCCCGGACGCTGTAGGCCCGGACGGTGTAGGCCCGGACGCTGTAGGCCCGGACGCTGTAGGCCCTGACACTGTAGGCCCGGACACTAGGGCCCAGACAGTGTAGACCCGGACACTGTAGGCCCAGACAGTGTAGACCCGGACACTGTAGGCCCAGACAGTGTAGACCCGGACATTGTAGGCCCAGACGCTGTAGGCCCGGACACTGTAGGCCCGGACGCTGTAGGCCTGGACACTGTAGGCCCGGACAGTGTAGGCCCGGATACTGTAGGCCCGGACACTGTACACCCCAGACACTGTAGGCCCGGACACTGTAGGCCCGGACACTGTAGGCCCGGACACTGTAGGCCCGGACACTGTAGGCCCGGACACTGTAGGCCCGGACAGTGTAGACCCGGACACTGTAGGCCCGGACACTGTAGGCCCAGACAGTGTAGACCCGGACACTGTAGGCCCGGACGCTGTAGGTCCGGACACTGTAGGCCCGGACACTGTAGGCCCGGACACTGTAGGCCCGGACACTGTAGGCCCGGACAGTGTAGACCCGGACACTGTAGGCCCGGACACTGTAGGCCCGGACACTGTAGGCCCGGACACTAGGGCCCAGACAATGTAGGCCCGGACACTGTAGGCCCAGACAGTGTAGACCTGGACATTGTAGGCCCGGACGCTGTAGGCCCGGACACTGTAGGCCCGGACGCTGTAGGCCTGGACACTGTAGGCCCGCACACTGTAGGCCCGGACACTGTAGGCCCGGACAGTGTAGGCCCGGATACTGTAGGCCCGGACACTGTAGGCCCTGACGCTGTAGGCCCTGCCACTCTAGGCCCGGACACTGTAGGCCCGGACACTAGGCCCGGACACTAGGCCCGGACACTAGGCCCGGACACTGTAGGCCCGAACACTGTAGGCCCGGACACTGTAGGCCCAGACAGTGTAGACCCGGACGCTGTAGGCCTGGACACTGTAGGCCCGGACGCTGTAGGCCCGGATGCTGTAGGCCCGGACGCTGTAGGCCTGCACACTGTAGGCCCGGACACTGTAGGCCCGGACAGTGTAGGCCCGGACACTGTAGGCCCAGACAGTTTAGACGTGGACACTGTAGGCCCGGACGCTGTAGGCCCGGACGCTGTAGGCCCGGACGCTGTAGGCCCGGACGCTGTAGGCCCGGACGCTGTAGGCCCGGACGCTGTAGGCCCGGACGCTGTAGGCCCGGACGCTGTAGGCCCGGACGCTGTAGGCCCGGACGCTGTAGGCCCGGACGCTGTAGGCCCGGACGCTGTAGGCCCGGACGCTGTAGGTCCAGACAGTGTAGGCCCGGACAGTGTAGGCCCGGACGGTGTAGGCCCGGACGCTGTAGGCCCAGACAGTGTAGACCCGGACACTGTAGGCCCGGACACTGTAGGCCCAGACAGTGTAGACCCGGACATTGTAGGCCCGGACGCTATAGGCCCGGACACTGTAGGCCCGGACGCTGTAGGCCCTGCCGCTCTAGGCCCGGACACTAGGCCCGGACACTAGGCCCGGACACTGTAGGCCCGAACACTGTAGGCCCGGACACTGTAGGCCCAGACAGTGTAGACCCGGACGCTGTTGGCCTGGACACTAGGCCCGGACACTGTAGGCCCGAACACTGTAGGCCCGAACACTGTAGGCCCGGACACTGTAGGCCCAGACAGTGTAGACCCGGACGCTGTTGGCCTGGACACTGTAGGCCCGGACACTGTAGGCCCGGATGCTGTAGGCCCGGACGCTGTAGGCCTGCACACTGTAGGCCCGGACACTGTAGGCCCGGATACTGTAGGCCCGGACACTGTAGGCCCTGCCACTCTAGGCCCGGACACTGTAGGCCCGGACACTAGGCCCGGACACTGTAGGCCCGCACACTGTAGGCCCGGACACTGTAGACCCGGACACTGTAGGCCCCGACAGTGTAGACCCGGACACTGTAGGCCCGGACACTGTAGGCCCAGACAGTGTAGACGTGGACAATGTAGGCCCGGACGCTGTAGGCCCGGACGCTGTAGGCCCGGACGCTGTAGGCCCGGACGCTGTAGGCCCGGACGCTGTAGGCCCGGACGCTGAAGGCCCGGACGCTGTAGGCCCGGACGCTGTAGGCCCGGACGGTGTAGGCCCGGACGCTGTAGGCCCGGACGCTGTAGGCCCTGACACTGTAGGCCCGGACACTAGGGCCCAGACAGTGTAGACCCGGACACTGTAGGCCCAGACAGTGTAGACCCGGACATTGTAGGCCCAGACGCTGTAGGCCCGGACACTGTAGGCCCGGACGCTGTAGGCCTGGACACTGTAGGCCCGGACAGTGTAGGCCCGGATACTGTAGGCCCGGACACTGTACACCCCAGACACTGTAGGCCCGGACACTGTAGGCCCGGACACTGTAGGCCCGGACACTGTAGGCCCGGACACTGTAGGCCCGGACACTGTAGGCCCGGACAGTGTAGACCCGGACACTGTAGGCCCGGACACTGTAGGCCCAGACAGTGTAGACCCGGACACTGTAGGCCCGGACGCTGTAGGTCCAGACACTGTAGGCCCGGACACTGTAGGCCCGGACACTGTAGGCCCGGACACTGTAGGCCCGGACAGTGTAGACCCGGACACTGTAGGCCCGGACACTGTAGGCCCGGACACTAGGGCCCAGACAATGTAGGCCCGGACACTGTAGGCCCAGACAGTGTAGACCTGGACATTGTAGGCCCGGACGCTGTAGGCCCGGACACTGTAGGCCCGGACGCTGTAGGCCTGGACACTGTAGGCCCGCACACTGTAGGCCCGGACACTGTAGGCCCGGACAGTGTAGGCCCGGATACTGTAGGCCCGGACACTGTAGGCCCTGACGCTCTAGGCCCGGACACTGTAGGCCCGGACACTAGGCCCGGACACTAGGCCCGGACACTAGGCCCGGACACTGTAGGCCCGAACACTGTAGGCCCGGACACTGTAGGCCCAGACAGTGTAGACCCGGACGCTGTAGGCCTGGACACTGTAGGCCCGGACGCTGTAGGCCCGGATGCTGTAGGCCCGGACGCTGTAGGCCTGCACACTGTAGGCCCGGACACTGTAGGCCCGGACAGTGTAGGCCCGGACACTGTAGGCCCAGACAGTTTAGACGTGGACACTGTAGGCCCGGACGCTGTAGGCCCGGACGCTGTAGGCCCGGACGCTGTAGGCCCGGACGCTGTAGGCCCGGACGCTGTAGGCCCGGACGCTGTAGGCCCGGACGCTGTAGGCCCGGACGCTGTAGGCCCGGACGCTGTAGGCCCGGACGCTGTAGGTCCAGACAGTGTAGGCCCGGACAGTGTAGGCCCGGACGCTGTAGGCCCAGACAGTGTAGACCCGGACACTGTAGGCCCGGACACTGTAGGCCCGGACACTGTAGGCCCAGACAGTGTAGACCCGGACATTGTAGGCCCAGACGCTGTAGGCCCGGACACTGTAGGCCCGGACGCTGTAGGCCCGGACGCTGTAGGCCTGGACACTGTAGGCCCGGACACTGTAGGCCCGGACAGTGTAGACGTGGACACTGTAGGCCCGGACGCTGTAGGTCCAGACAGTGTAGGTCCGGACATTGTAGGCCCGGACACTGTAGGCCCGGACGCTGTAGGCCCGGACGCTGTAGGCCCGGACGCTGTAGGCCCGGACGCTGTAGGCCCGGACGCTGTAGGCCCGGACGCTGTAGGCCCGGACGCTGTAGGCCCGGACGCTGTAGGCCCGGACGCTGTAGGCCCGGACGCTGTAGGCCCGGACGCTGTAGGCCCGGACGCTGTAGGCCCGGACGCTGAAGGTCCGGACGGTGTAGGCCCGGACGGTGTAGGCCCGGACGGTGTAGGCCCGGACGGTGTAGGCCCGGACGGTGTAGGCCCGGACGGTGTAGGCCCGGACACTGTAGGCCCGGACGCTGTAGGCCCTGACACTGTAGGCCCGGACACTAGGGCCCAGACAGTGTAGACCCGGACACTGTAGGCCCAGACAGTGTAGACCCGGACATTGTAGGCCCGGACGCTGTAGGCCCGGACACTGTAGGCCCGGACGCTGTAGGCCCGGACGCTGTAGGCCTGGACACTGTAGGCCCGGACAGTGTAGGCCCGGATACTGTAGGCCCGGACACTGTACACCCCAGACACTGTAGGCGCGGACACTGTAGGCCCGGACACTGTAGGCCCGGACACTGTACGCCCGGACACTGTAGGCCCAGACAGTTTAGACCCGGACACTGTAGGCCCAGACAGTGTAGGCCCGGACACTGTAGGCCCGGACACTGTAGGCCCGGACACTGTAGGCCCGGACACTGTAGGCCCGGACACTGTAGGCCCGGACAGTGTAGGCATGGACAGTGTAGGCCCAGACGCTGTAGGCCCAGACACTGTAGGCCCGGACGCTGTAGGTCCAGACAGTGTAGGCCCAGACACTGTAGGCCCTGACACTCTAGGCCCGGACACTGCACGTCCCAACACTCTGGCTTTCCGACATTTTCGCTCTGGACACTGTAGGCCCAGATGCTGTAGGCCCGGACACTGTAGGCCCGGACTCTGTAGGGCTGGACACTGTAGGCCCGGGCGCTGTAGGTCCAGACACTGTAGGCCCAGACACTGTAGGCCCAGACACTCTAGGCCCGGACAGTGTAGGCCCGGACACTCTAGGCCCGGATAGTGTAGGCCCGGATAGTGTAGGCCCGGACAGTGTAGGCCCGGACACTGTAGGCCCGGACGCTGTAGGCCCGGACGCTGTAGGCCCGGACAGTGCTGGCACGGACAGTGTAGGCCCAGACGCTGTAGGCCCAGACACTGTAGGCCCGGACGCTGTAGGCCCGGACGCTGTAGGTCCAGACAATGTAGGCCCGGTCACTGTAGGCCCGGACACTGTAGGCCCGGACACTAGGGCCCAGACAATGTAGACCCGGACACTGTAGGCCCAGACAGTGTAGACCCGGGCATTGTAGGCCCGGACGCTGTATGCCCGGACGCTGTAGGCCCGGACACTGTAGGCCCGGACGCTGTAGGCCTGGACACTGTAGGCCCGCACACTGTAGGCCCGGACACTGTAGGCCCGGACAGTGTAGGCCCGGACACTGTAGGCCCGGACAGTGTAGGCCCGGATACTGTAGGCCCGGACACTGTAGGCCCTGACGCTGTAGGCCCTGCCACTCTAGGCCCGGACACTGTAGGCCCGGACACTAGGCCCGGACACTAGGCCCGGACACTGTAGGCCCGAACACTGTAGGCCCGGACACTGTAGGCCCAGACAGTGTAGACCCGGACGCTGTAGGCCTGGACACTGTAGGCCCGGACGCTGTAGGCCCGGATGCTGTAGGCCCGGATGCTGTAGGCCCGGACGCTGTAGGCCTGAATACTGTAGGCCCGGACACTGTAGGCCCGGACAGTGTAGGCCCGGATACTGTAGGCCCGGACACTGTAGGCCCTGCCACTCTAGGCCCGGACACTGTAGGCCCGGACACTAGGCCCGGACACTGTAGGCCCGGACACTGTAGGCCCAGACAGTGTAGACCCGGACACTGTAGGCCCCGACAGTGTAGACCCGGACACTGTAGGCCCGGACACTGTAGGCCCGGACACTGTAGGCCCAGACAGTTTAGACGTGGACACTGTAGGCCCGGACGCTGTAGGTCCAGACAGTGTAGGTCCGGACATTGTAGGCCCGGACACTGTAGGCCCGGACACTGTAGGCCCGGATGCTGTAGGCCCGGACGCTGTAGGCCCGGACGCTGTAGGCCCGGACGCTGTAGGCCCGGACGCTGTAGGCCCGGACGCTGTAGGCCCTGACACTGTAGGCCCGGACACTAGGGCCCAGACAGTGTAGACCCGGACACTGTAGGCCCAGACAGTGTCGACCCGGACATTGTAGGCCCGGACGCTGTAGGCCCGGACACTGTAGGCCCGGACACTGTAGGCCCGGACGCTGTAGGCCCGGACGCTGTAGGCCCGGACGCTGTAGGCCCGGACGCTGTAGGCCCGGACACTGTAGGCCCGGACAGTGTAGGCCCGGACACTGTACATCCCAGACACTGTAGGCCCGGACACTGTAGGCCCGGACACTGTAGGCCCGGACACTGTAGGCCCGGACACTGTTGGCCCGGACACTGTTGGCCCGGACACTGTTGGCCCGGACACTGTAGGCCCAGACAGTGTAGACCCGGACACTGTAGGCCCGGACACTGTAGGCCCAGACAGTGTAGACCCGGACACTGTAGGCCCGGACACTGTAGGCCCGGACACTGTAGGCCCGGACACTGTACGCCCGGACAGTTTAGACCCGAACACTGTAGGTCCGGACACTGTAGGCCCAGACAGTGTAGACCCGGACATTGTAGGCCCGGACGCTGTAGGCCCGGACACTGTAGGCCCGGACACTGTAGGCCCGGATGCTGTAGGCCCGGACGCTGTAGGCCCGGACGCTGTAGGCTCAGACACTGTAGGCCCGGACGGTGTAGGCCCGGACACTGTAGGCCCGGACGCTGTAGGCCCTGACGCTCTAGGCCCGGACACTGTAGGCCCGGACACTGTAGGCCCGGACACTGTAGGCCCAGACAGTGTAGACCCGGACATTGTAGGCCCGGACGCTGTAGGTCCAGACAGTGTAGGCCCGGACGGTGTAGGCCGGACACTGTAGGCCCGGACGCTGTAGGCCCTGCCACTCTAGGCCCGGACACTGTAAGCCCGGACACTGTGGGCCCGGACACTGTAGGCCCGGACAGTGTAGACCCGGACACTGTAGGCCCGGACACTGTAGGCCCGGACACTGTAGGCCCGGACACTGTAGGCCCAGACAGTGTAGACCCGGACACTGTAGGCCCGGACACTGTAGGCCCGGACACTTGGGCCCAGACAGTGTAGACCCGGACACTGTAGGCCCGGACACTGTAGGCCCGGACACTGTAGGCCCGGACAGTGTAGGCATGGACAGTGTAGGCCCAGACGCTGTAGGCCCAGACACTGTAGGCCCGGACGCTGTAGGTCCAGACAGTGTAGGCCCAGACACTGTAGGCCCTGACACTCTAGGCCCGGACACTGCACGTCCCAACACTCTAGCTTTCCGACATTTTCGCTCTGGACACTGTAGGCCCAGATGCTGTAGGCCCGGACTCTGTAGGGCTGGACACTGTAGGCCCGGGCGCTGTAGGTCCAGACACTGTAGGCCCAGACACTGTAGGCCCAGACACTCTAGGCCCGGACAGTGTAGGCCCGGACACTCTATGCCCGGACGCTGTAGGCCCGGATAGTTTAGGCCCGGATAGTGTAGGCCCGGACACTGTAGGCCCGGACGCTGTAGGCCCGGACGCTGTAGGCCCGGACAGTGTAGGCACGGACAGTGTAGGCCCAGACGCTGTAGGCCCAGACACTGTAGGCCCGGACGCTGTAGGCCCGGACGCTGTAGGTCCAGACAATGTAGGCCCGGTCACTGTAGGCCCGGACACTGTAGGCCCGGACACTGTAGGCCCGGACACTAGGGCCCAGACAATGTAGACCCGGACACTGTAGGCCCGGACACTGTAGGCCCAGACAGTGTAGACCCGGGCATTGTAGGCCCGGACGCTGTATGCCCGGACGCTGTAGGCCCGGACGCTGTAGGCCCGGACGCTGTAGGCCTGGACACTGTAGGCCCGCACACTGTAGGCCCGCACACTGTAGGCCCGGACACTGTAGGCCCGGACAGTGTAGGCCCGGACACTGTAGGCCCGGACAGTGTAGGCCCGGATACTGTAGGCCCGGACACTGTAGGCCCTGACGCTGTAGGCCCTGCCACTCTAGGCCCGGACACTGTAGGCCCGGACACTAGGCCCGGACACTAGGCCCGGACACTGTAGGCCCGAACACTGTAGGCCCGGACACTGTAGGCCCAGACAGTGTAGACCCGGACGCTGTAGGCCTGGACACTGTAGGCCCGGACGCTGTAGGCCCGGATGCTGTAGGCCCGGACGCTGTAGGCCTGCATACTGTAGGCCCGGACACTGTAGGCCCGGACAGTGTAGGCCCGGATACTGTAGGCCCGGACACTGTAGGCCCTGCCACTCTAGGCCCGGACACTGTAGGCCCGGACACTAGGCCCGGACACTGTAGGCCCGGACACTGTAGGCCCAGACAGTGTAGACCCGGACACTGTTGGCCCCGACAGTGTAGACCCGGACACTGTAGGCCCGGACACTGTAGGCCCAGACAGTTTAGACGTGGACACTGTAGGCCCGGACGCTGTAGGTCCAGACAGTGTAGGTCCGGACATTGTAGGCCCGGACACTGTAGGCCCGGACACTGTAGGCCCGGATGCTGTAGGCCCAGACGCTGTAGGCCCAGACGCTGTAGGCCCGGACGCTGTAGGCCCGGACGCTGTAGGCCCGGACGCTGTAGGCCCGGACGCTGTAGGCCCGGACGCTGTAGGCCCGGACACTAGGGCCCAGACAGTGTAGACCCGGACACTGTAGGCCCAGACAGTGTAGGCCCGGACGCTGTAGGCCCGGACACTGTAGGCCCGGATAGTTTAGGCCCGGACAGTGTAGGCCCGGACACTGTAGGCCCGGACGCTGTAGGCCCGGACGCTGTAGGCCCGGACGCTGTAGGCCCGGACGCTGTAGGCCCGGACAGTGTAGGCACGGACAGTGTAGGCCCAGACGCTGTAGGCCCAGACACTGTAGGCCCGGACGCTGTAGGCCCGGACGCTGTAGGTCCAGACAATGTAGGCCCGGTCACTGTAGGCCCGGACACTGTAGGCCCGGACACTAGGGCCCAGACAATGTAGACCCGGACACTGTAGGCCCGGACACTGTAGGCCCAGACAGTGTAGACCCGGGCATTGTAGGCCCGGA
Source organism: Rhinoraja longicauda (assembly GCF_053455715.1). Taxonomy (NCBI): domain Eukaryota; kingdom Metazoa; phylum Chordata; class Chondrichthyes; order Rajiformes; family Arhynchobatidae; genus Rhinoraja; species Rhinoraja longicauda. The sequence continues at coordinate 20,477 of NW_027602491.1, forward strand.
CGCTGTATGCCCGGACGCTGTAGGCCCGGACACTGTAGGCCCGGACGCTGTAGGCCTGGACACTGTAGGCCCGCACACTGTAGGCCCGCACACTGTAGGCCCGGACACTGTAGGCCCGGACACTGTAGGCCCGGACAGTGTAGGCCCGGACACTGTAGGCCCGGACAGTGTAGGCCCGGATACTGTAGGCCCGGACACTGTAGGCCCTGACGCTGTAGGCCCTGCCACTCTAGGCCCGGACACTGTAGGCCCGGACACTAGGCCCGGACACTAGGCCCGGACACTGTAGGCCCGAACACTGTAGGCCCGGACACTGTAGGCCCAGACAGTGTAGACCCGGACGCTGTAGGCCTGGACACTGTAGGCCCGGACGCTGTAGGCCCGGATGCTGTAGGCCCGGACGCTGTAGGCCTGCATACTGTAGGCCCGGACACTGTAGGCCCGGACAGTGTAGGCCCGGATACTGTAGGCCCGGACACTGTAGGCCCTGCCACTCTAGGCCCGGACACTGTAGGCCCGGACACTAGGCCCGGACACTGTAGGCCCGGACACTGTAGGCCCAGACAGTGTAGACCCGGACACTGTTGGCCCCGACAGTGTAGACCCGGACACTGTAGGCCCGGACACTGTAGGCCCAGACAGTTTAGACGTGGACACTGTAGGCCCGGACGCTGTAGGTCCAGACAGTGTAGGTCCGGACATTGTAGGCCCGGACACTGTAGGCCCGGACACTGTAGGCCCGGATGCTGTAGGCCCAGACGCTGTAGGCCCGGACGCTGTAGGCCCGGACGCTGTAGGCCCGGACGCTGTAGGCCCGGACGCTGTAGGCCCTGACACTGTAGGCCCGGACACTAGGGCCCAGACAGTGTAGACCCGGACACTGTAGGCCCAGACAGTGTAGGCCCGGACGCTGTAGGCCCGGACACTGTAGGCCCGGATAGTTTAGGCCCGGACAGTGTAGGCCCGGACACTGTAGGCCCGGACGCTGTAGGTCCAGACAGTGTAGGTCCGGACATTGTAGGCCCGGACACTGTAGGCCCGGACACTGTAGGCCCGGACGCTGTAGGCCCGGACGCTGTAGGCCCGGACGCTGTAGGCCCGGACAGTGTAGGCACGGACAGTGTAGGCCCAGACGCTGTAGGCCCAGACACTGTAGGCCCGGACGCTGTAGGCCCGGACGCTGTAGGTCCAGACAATGTAGGCCCGGTCACTGTAGGCCCGGACACTGTAGGCCCGGACACTAGGGCCCAGACAATGTAGACCCGGACACTGTAGGCCCGGACACTGTAGGCCCAGACAGTGTAGACCCGGGCATTGTAGGCCCGGACGCTGTATGCCCGGACGCTGTAGGCCCGGACACTGTAGGCCCGGACGCTGTAGGCCTGGACACTGTAGGCCCGCACACTGTAGGCCCGCACACTGTAGGCCCGGACACTAGGCCCGGACACTGTAGGCCCGAACACTGTAGGCCCGGACACTGTAGGCCCAGACAGTGTAGACCCGGACGCTGTAGGCCTGGACACTGTAGGCCCGGACGCTGTAGGCCCGGATGCTGTAGGCCCGGACGCTGTAGGCCTGCATATTGTAGGCCCGGACACTGTAGGCCCGGACAGTGTAGGCCCGGATACTGGAGGCCCGGACACTGTAGGCCCTGCCACTCTAGGCCCGGACACTGTAGGCCCGGACACTAGGCCCGGACACTGTAGGCCCGGACACTGTAGGCCCGGACACTGTAGGCCCAGACAGTGTAGACCCGGACACTGTAGGCCCCGACAGTGTAGACCCGGACACTGTAGGCCCGGACACTGTAGGCCCAGACAGTTTAGACGTGGACACTGTAGGTCCAGACAGTGTAGGTCCGGACATTGTAGGCCCGGACACTGTAGGCCCGGACACTGTAGGCCCGGATGCTGTAGGCCCGGACGCTGTAGGCCCGGACGCTGTAGGCCCGGACGCTGTAGGCCCGGACGCTGTAGGCCCGGACGCTGTAGGCTATGACACTGTAGGCCCGGACACTAGGGCCCAGACAGTGTAGACCCGGACACTGTAGGCCCAGACAGTGTAGGCCCGGACGCTGTAGGCCCGGACACTGTAGGCCCGGACGCTGTAGGCCCGGACGCTGTAGGCCCGGACGCTGTAGGCCTGGACACTGTAGGCCCGGACAGTGTAGGCCCGGACAGTGTAGGCCCGGACACTGTACATCCCAGACACTGTAGGCCCGGACACTGTAGGCCCGGACACTGTAGGCCCGGACACTGTAGGCCCGGACACTGTAGGCCCGGACACTGTAGGCCCGGACACTGTAGGCCCGGACACTGTAGGCCCGGACACTGTACGCCCGGACAGTTTAGACCCGAACACTGTCGGTCCGGACACTGTAGGCCCAGACAGTGTAGACCCGGACATTGTAGGCCCGGACGCTGTAGGCCCGGACACTGTAGGCCCGGACACTGTAGGCCCGGATGCTGTAGGCCCGGACGCTGTAGGCCCGGACGCTGTAGGCTCAGACACTGTAGGCCCGGACGGTGTAGGCCCGGACACTGTAGGCCCGGACGGTGTAGGCCCGGACACTGTAGGCCCGGACGCTGTAGGCCCTGACGCTCTAGGCCCGGACACTGTAGGCCCGGACACTGTAGGCCCAGACAGTGTAGACCCGGACATTGTAGGCCCGGACGCTGTAGGTCCAGACAGTGTAGGCCCGGACGGTGTAGGCCGGACACTGTAGGCCCGGACGCTGTAGGCCCTGCCACTCTAGGCCCGGACACTGTAAGCCCGGACACTGTAGGCCCGGACACTGTAGGCCCGGACACTGTAGGCCCGGACACTGTAGGCCCGGACACTGTAGGCCCGGACACTGTAGGCCCGGACACTGTAGGCCCGGACACTGTAGGCCCAGACAGTGTAGACCCGGACACTGTAGGCCCGGACACTGTAGGCCCGGACACTAGGGCCCAGACAGTGTAGACCCGGACACTGTAGGCCCAGACACTGTAGGCCCGGACACTGTAGGCCCAGACAGTTTAGACGTGGACACTGTAGGCCCAGACAGTGTAGGTCCGGACATTGTAGGCCCGGACACTGTAGGCCCGGACACTGTAGGCCCGGATGCTGTAGGCCCGGACGCTGTAGGCCCGGACGCTGTAGGCCCGGACGCTGTAGGCCCGGACGCTGTAGGCCCTGACACTGTAGGCCCGGACACGAGGGCCCAGACAGTGTAGACCCGGACACTGTAGGCCCAGACAGTGTCGACCCGGACATTGTAGGCCCGGACGCTGTAGGCCCGGACACTGTAGGCCCGGACACTGTAGGCCCGGACGCTGTAGGCCCGGACGCTGTAGGCCCGGACGCTGTAGGCCCGGACGCTGTAGGCCCGGACACTGTAGGCCCGGACGCTGTAGGCCCGGACACTGTAGGCCCGGACAGTGTAGGCCCGGACACTGTACATCCCAGACACTGTAGGCCCGGACACTGTAGGCCCGGACACTGTAGGCCCGGACACTGTAGGCCCGGACACTGTTGGCCCGGACACTGTTGGCCCGGACACTGTAGGCCCAGACAGTGTAGACCCGGACACTGTAGGCCCGGACACTGTAGGCCCAGACAGTGTAGACCCGGACACTGTAGGCCCGGACACTGTAGGCCCGGACACTGTAGGCCCGGACACTGTAGGCCCGGACACTGTACGCCCGGACAGTTTAGACCCGAACACTGTAGGTCCGGACACTGTAGGCCCAGACAGTGTAGACCCGGACATTGTAGGCCCGGACGCTGTAGGCCCGGACACTGTAGGCCCGGACACTGTAGGCCCGGATGCTGTAGGCCCGGACGCTGTAGGCCCGGACGCTGTAGGCTCAGACACTGTAGGCCCGGACGGTGTAGGCCCGGACACTGTAGGCCCGGACGCTGTAGGCCCTGACGCTCTAGGCCCGGACACTGTAGGCCCGGACACTGTAGGCCCGGACACTGTAGGCCCAGACAGTGTAGACCCGGACATTGTAGGCCCGGACGCTGTAGGTCCAGACAGTGTAGGCCCGGACGGTGTAGGCCGGACACTGTAGGCCCGGACGCTGTAGGCCCTGCCACTCTAGGCCCGGACACTGTAAGCCCGGACACTGTGGGCCCGGACACTGTAGGCCCGGACAGTGTAGACCCGGACACTGTAGGCCCGGACACTGTAGGCCCGGACACTGTAGGCCCGGACACTGTAGGCCCAGACAGTGTAGACCCGGACACTGTAGGCCCGGACACTGTAGGCCCGGACACTTGGGCCCAGACAGTGTAGACCCGGACACTGTAGGCCCGGACACTGTAGGCCCGGACACTGTAGGCCCGGACAGTGTAGGCATGGACAGTGTAGGCCCAGACGCTGTAGGCCCAGACACTGTAGGCCCGGACGCTGTAGGTCCAGACAGTGTAGGCCCAGACACTGTAGGCCCTGACACTCTAGGCCCGGACACTGCACGTCCCAACACTCTAGCTTTCCGACATTTTCGCTCTGGACACTGTAGGCCCAGATGCTGTAGGCCCGGACTCTGTAGGGCTGGACACTGTAGGCCCGGGCGCTGTAGGTCCAGACACTGTAGGCCCAGACACTGTAGGCCCAGACACTGTAGGCCCGGACGCTGTAGGTCCAGACAATGTAGGCCCGGTCACTGTAGGCCCGGACACTGTAGGCCCGGACACTGTAGGCCCGGACACTGTAGGCCCGGACACTAGGGCCCAGACAATGTAGACCCGGACACTGTAGGCCCGGACACTGTAGGCCCAGACAGTGTAGACCCGGGCATTGTAGGCCCGGACGCTGTATGCCCGGACGCTGTAGGCCCGGACGCTGTAGGCCCGGACGCTGTAGGCCTGGACACTGTAGGCCCGCACACTGTAGGCCCGCACACTGTAGGCCCGGACACTGTAGGCCCGGACAGTGTAGGCCCGGACACTGTAGGCCCGGACAGTGTAGGCCCGGATACTGTAGGCCCGGACACTGTAGGCCCTGACGCTGTAGGCCCTGCCACTCTAGGCCCGGACACTGTAGGCCCGGACACTAGGCCCGGACACTAGGCCCGGACACTGTAGGCCCGAACACTGTAGGCCCGGACACTGTAGGCCCAGACAGTGTAGACCCGGACGCTGTAGGCCTGGACACTGTAGGCCCGGACGCTGTAGGCCCGGATGCTGTAGGCCCGGACGCTGTAGGCCTGCATACTGTAGGCCCGGACACTGTAGGCCCGGACACTGTAGGCCCGGACAGTGTAGGCCCGGATACTGTAGGCCCGGACACTGTAGGCCCTGCCACTCTAGGCCCGGACACTGTAGGCCCGGACACTAGGCCCGGACACTGTAGGCCTGGACACTGTAGGCCCAGACAGTGTAGACCCGGACACTGTTGGCCCCGACAGTGTAGACCCGGACACTGTAGGCCCGGACACTGTAGGCCCAGACAGTTTAGACGTGGACACTGTAGGCCCGGACGCTGTAGGTCCAGACAGTGTAGGTCCGGACATTGTAGGCCCGGACACTGTAGGCCCGGACACTGTAGGCCCGGATGCTGTAGGCCCAGACGCTGTAGGCCCGGACGCTGTAGGCCCGGACGCTGTAGGCCCGGACGCTGTAGGCCCGGACGCTGTAGGCCCTGACACTGTAGGCCCGGACACTAGGGCCCAGACAGTGTAGACCCGGACACTGTAGGCCCAGACAGTGTAGGCCCGGACGCTGTAGGCCCGGACGCTGTAGGCCCGGACACTGTAGGCCCGGATAGTTTAGGCCCGGACAGTGTAGGCCCGGACACTGTAGGCCCGGACGCTGTAGGCCCGGACGCTGTAGGCCCGGACGCTGTAGGCCCGGACGCTGTAGGCCCGGACGCTGTAGGCCCGGACAGTGTAGGCACGGACAGTGTAGGCCCAGACGCTGTAGGCCCAGACACTGTAGGCCCGGACGCTGTAGGCCCGGACGCTGTAGGTCCAGACAATGTAGGCCCGGTCACTGTAGGCCCGGACACTGTAGGCCCGGACACTAGGGCCCAGACAATGTAGACCCGGACACTGTAGGCCCGGACACTGTAGGCCCGGACACTGTAGGCCCAGACAGTGTAGACCCGGGCATTGTAGGCCCGGACGCTGTATGCCCGGACGCTGTAGGCCCGGACACTGTAGGCCCGGACGCTGTAGGCCTGGACACTGTAGGCCCGCACACTGTAGGCCCGCACACTGTAGGCCCGGACACTGTAGGCCCGGACACTGTAGGCCCGGACAGTGTAGGCCCGGACACTGTAGGCCCGGACAGTGTAGGCCCGGATACTGTAGGCCCGGACACTGTAGGCCCTGACGCTGTAGGCCCTGCCACTCTAGGCCCGGACACTGTAGGCCCGGACACTAGGCCCGGACACTAGGCCCGGACACTGTAGGCCCGAACACTGTAGGCCCGGACACTGTAGGCCCAGACAGTGTAGACCCGGACGCTGTAGGCCTGGACACTGTAGGCCCGGACGCTGTAGGCCCGGATGCTGTAGGCCCGGACGCTGTAGGCCTGCATACTGTAGGCCCGGACACTGTAGGCCCGGACAGTGTAGGCCCGGATACTGGAGGCCCGGACACTGTAGGCCCTGCCACTCTAGGCCCGGACACTGTAGGCCCGGACACTAGGCCCGGACACTGTAGGCCCGGACACTGTAGGCCCAGACAGTGTAGACCCGGACACTGTAGGCCCCGACAGTGTAGACCCGGACACTGTAGGCCCGGACACTGTAGGCCCAGACAGTTTAGACGTGGACACTGTAGGTCCAGACAGTGTAGGTCCGGACATTGTAGGCCCGGACACTGTAGGCCCGGACACTGTAGGCCCGGATGCTGTAGGCCCGGACGCTGTAGGCCCGGACGCTGTAGGCCCGGACGCTGTAGGCCCGGACGCTGTAGGCCCGGACGCTGTAGGCCCGGACGCTGTAGGCCCTGACACTGTAGGCCCGGACACTAGGGCCCAGACAGTGTAGACCCGGACACTGTAGGCCCAGACAGTGTAGGCCCGGACGCTGTAGGCCCGGACACTGTAGGCCCGGACGCTGTAGGCCCGGACGCTGTAGGCCCGGACGCTGTAGGCCTGGACACTGTAGGCCCGGACACTGTAGGCCCGGACAGTGTAGGCCCGGACACTGTACATCCCAGACACTGTAGGCCCGGACACTGTAGGCCCGGACACTGTAGGCCCGGACACTGTAGGCCCGGACACTGTAGGCCCGGACACTGTAGGCCCGGACACTGTAGGCCCGGACACTGTAGGCCCGGACACTGTAGGCCCGGACACTGTACGCCCGGACAGTTTAGACCCGAACACTGTCGGTCCGGACACTGTAGGCCCAGACAGTGTAGACCCGGACATTGTAGGCCCGGACGCTGTAGGCCCGGACACTGTAGGCCCGGACACTGTAGGCCCGGATGCTGTAGGCCCGGACGCTGTAGGCCCGGACGCTGTAGGCTCAGACACTGTAGGCCCGGACGGTGTAGGCCCGGACACTGTAGGCCCGGACGGTGTAGGCCCGGACACTGTAGGCCCGGACGCTGTAGGCCCTGACGCTCTAGGCCCGGACACTGTAGGCCCGGACACTGTAGGCCCAGACAGTGTAGACCCGGACATTGTAGGCCCGGACGCTGTAGGTCCAGACAGTGTAGGCCCGGACGGTGTAGGCCGGACACTGTAGGCCCGGACGCTGTAGGCCCTGCCACTCTAGGCCCGGACACTGTAAGCCCGGACACTGTAGGCCCGGACACTGTAGGCCCGGACACTGTAGGCCCGGACACTGTAGGCCCGGACACTGTAGGCCCGGACACTGTAGGCCCGGACACTGTAGGCCCGGACACTGTAGGCCCAGACAGTGTAGACCCGGACACTGTAGGCCCGGACACTGTAGGCCCGGACACTAGGGCCCAGACAGTGTAGGCCCGGACACTGTAGGCCCTGACACTGTAGGCCCGGACACTGTAGGCCCGGACACTGTAGGCCCGGACACTGTAGGCCCGGACACTGTAGGCCCGGACACTGTAGGCCCGGACACTGTAGGCCCGGACACTGTAGGCCCGGACACTGTAGGCCCGGACACTGTAGGCCCGGACACTGTAGGCCCGGACACTGTAGGCCCGGACAGTGTAGACCCGGACACTGTAGGCCCAGACAGTGTAGACCCGGACATTGTAGGCCCGGACGCTGTAGGCCCGGACAGTGTAGACCCGGACACTGTAGGCCCAGACAGTGTAGACCCGGACATTGTAGGCCCGGACGCTGTAGGCCCGGACGCTGTAGGCCCGGACACTGTAGGCCCGGACACTGTAGGCCCGGATGCTGTAGGCCCGGATGCTGTAGGCCCGGATGCTGTAGGCCCGGATGCTGTAGGCCCGGATGCTGTAGGCCCGGACGCTGTAGGCTCAGACACTGTTGGTCCAGACGCTGTAGGCCCGGACGCTGTAGGCCCTGACGCTGCAGGCCCTGCCACTCTAGGCCCGGACACTGTAGGCCCGGACACTGTAGGCCCAGACAGTGTAGACCCGGACATTGTAGGCCCGGACGCTGTAGGCCCGGACACTGTAGGCCCGGACGCTGTAGGCCCGGATGCTGTAGGCCCGGATGCTGTAGGCCCGGATGCTGTAGGCCCGGACGCTGTAGGCCCGGACGCTGTAGGCTCAGACACTGTAGGTCCAGACGCTGTAGGCCCGGACGCTGTAGGCCCTGACGCTGCAGGCCCTGCCGCTGCAGGCCCTGCCACTCTAGGCCCGGACACTGTAGGCCCGGACACTGTAGGCCCGGACACTGTCGGCCCCGACAGTGTAGACCCGGACACTGTAGGCCCAGACAGTGTAGACGCGGACACTGTAGGCCCGGACGCTGTAGGCCTGGACACTGTAGGCCCGGACAGTGTAGGCCCGGATACTGTAGGCCCGAACACTGTACACCCCAGACACTGTAGGCCCGGACACTGTAGGCCCGGACACTGTAGGCCCAGACAGTGTAGACCCGGACACTGTAGGCCCGTACACTGTAGGCCCGTACACTGTAGGCCCAGACAGTGTAGACCCGGACACTGTAGGCCCGAACGCTGTAGGCCCGGACGCTGTAGGCCCGGACGCTGTAGGCCCAGACACTGTAGGTCCAGACGCTGTAGGCCCGGACGCTGTAGGCCCGGACGCTGTAGGCCCGGATGCTGTAGGCCCGGACGCTGTAGGTCCAGACAGTGTAGGCCCGGACACTGTAGGCCCGGACGCTGTAGGCCTGGACGCTGTAGGCCTGGACGCTGTAGGCCCTGACGCTCTAGGCCCTGCCACTCTAGGCCCGGACACTGTAGGCCCGGACACTGTAGGCCCGGACACTGTAGGCCCGGACACTGTAGGCCCGGACACTGTAGGCCCGGACACTGTAGGCCCGGACACTGTAGGCCCGGACACTGTAGGCCCAGACACTGTAGGCCCAGACAGTGTAGACCCGGACACTGTAGGCCCGGACGCTGTAGGTCCAGACAGTGTAGGTCCGGACATTGTAGGCTCGGACGCTGTAGGCCCGGACGCTGTAGGCCCGGACGCTGTAGGCCCGGACGCTGTAGGCCCGGACGCTGTAGGCCCAGACACTGTAGGTCCAGACGCTGTAGGCCCGGACGCTGTAGGCCCGGATGCTGTAGGCCCGGACGCTGTAGGTCCAGACAGTGTAGGTCCAGACAGTGTAGGCCCAGACAGTGTAGACTCGGACACTGTAGGCCCGGACACTGTAGGCCCGGACACTAGGGCCCAGACAGTGTAGACCCGGACACTGTAGGCCCAGACAGTGTAGACCCGGACACTGTAGGCCCGGACACTGTAGGCCCGGACACTGTAGGCCCGGACACTGTAGGCCCGGACACTGTAGGCCCGGACACTGTAGGCCCGGACACTGTAGGCCCGGACACTGTAGGCCCGGACACTGTAGGCCCGGACACTGTAGGCCCGGACACTGTAGGCCCGGACAGTGTAGACCCGGACACTGTAGGCCCAGACAGTGTAGACCCGGACAATGTAGGCCCGGACGCTGTAGGCCCGGACACTGTAGGCCCGGACACTGTAGGCCCGGATGCTGTAGGCCCGGATGCTGTAGGCCCGGATGCTGTAGGCCCGGACGCTGTAGGCTCAGACACTGTAGGTCCAGACGCTGTAGGCCCGGACGCTGTAGGCCCTGACGCTGCAGGCCCTGCCACTCTAGGCCCGGACACTGTAGGCCCGGACACTGTAGGCCCCGACAGTGTAGACCCGGACACTGTAGGCCCAGACAGTGTAGACGCGGACACTGTAGGCCCGGACGCTGTAGGCCCGGACGCTGTAGGCCCGGACGCTGTAGGCCCGGACGCTGTAGGCCCGGACGCTGTAGGCCCGGACGCTGTAGGCCCGGACGCTGTAGGCCCGGACGCTGTAGGCCCGGACACTGTAGGCCCAGACGCTGTAGGCCCGGACGCTGTAGGCCCAGACGCTGTAGGTCCAGACAGTGTAGGCCCGGACAGTGTAGGCCCGGACAGTGTAGGCCCGGACGGTGTAGGTCCGGACACTGTAGGCCCGGACGCTGTAGGCCCTGACGCTGTAGGCCCTGCCACTCTAGGCCCGGACACTGTAGGCCAGGACACTGTAGGCCCAGACAGTGTAGACCCGGACACTGTAGGCCCGGACACTGTAGGCCCGGACACTGTAGGCCCGGACACTGTAGGCCCGGACACTGTAGGCCCGGACACTGTAGGCCCGGACACTGTAGGCCCGGACACTGTAGGCCCGGACACTAGGGCCCAGACAGTGTAGACCCGGACACTGTTGGCCCAGACAGTGTAGACCCGGACATTGTAGGCCCGGACGCTGTAGGCCCGGACGCTGTAGGCCCGGACGCTGTAGGCCCGGACGCTGTAGGCCCGGACGCTGTAGGCCCGGACGCTGTAGGCCCGGACGCTGTAGGCCCGGACGCTGTAGGCCCGGACGCTGTAGGCCCGGACGCTGTAGGCCCGGACGCTGTAGGCCTGGACGCTGTAGGCCCGGACAGTGTAGGCCCGGATACTGTAGGCCCGAACACTGTACACCCCAGACACTGTAGGCCCGGACACTGTAGGCCCGGACACTGTAGGCCCAGACAGTGTAGACCCGGACACTGTAGGCCCGTACACTGTAGGCCCGTACACTGTAGGCCCAGACAGTGTAGACCCGGACACTGTAGGCCCGAACGCTGTAGGTCCAGACAGTGTAGGTCCGGACATTGTAGGCCCGGACGCTGTAGGCCCGGACGCTGTAGGCCCGGACGCTGTAGGCCCGGACGCTGTAGGCCCGGACGCTGTAGGCCCAGACACTGTAGGTCCAGACGCTGTAGGCCCGGACGCTGTAGGCCCGGATGCTGTAGGCCCGGATGCTGTAGGCCCGGACGCTGTAGGTCCAGACAGTGTAGGCCCGGACGCTGTAGGCCTGGACGCTGTAGGCCTGGACGCTGTAGGCCCTGACGCTCTAGGCCCTGCCACTCTAGGCCCGGACACTGTAGGCCCGGACACTGTAGGCCCGGACACTGTAGGCCCGGACACTGTAGGCCCGGACACTGTAGGCCCGGACAGTGTAGACCCGGACACTGTAGGCCCGGACAGTGTAGACCCGGACACTGTAGGCCCGGACACTGTAGGCCCGGACACTGTAGGCCCGGACACTGTAGGCCCAGACAGTGTAGACCCGGACACTGTAGGCCCGGACGCTGTAGGTCCAGACAGTGTAGGTCCGGACATTGTAGGCTCGGACGCTGTAGGCCCGGACGCTGTAGGCCCGGACGCTGTAGGCCCGGACGCTGTAGGCCCGGACGCTGTAGGCCCAGACACTGTAGGTCCAGACGCTGTAGGCCCGGACGCTGTAGGCCCGGATGCTGTAGGCCCGGATGCTGTAGGCCCGGACGCTGTAGGTCCAGACAGTGTAGGCCCAGACAGTGTAGACGCGGACACTGTAGGCCCGGACGCTGTAGGCCCGGACGCTGTAGGCCCGGACGCTGTAGGCCCAGACGCTGTAGGCCCGGACGCTGTAGGCCCGGACGCTGTAGGTCCAGACAGTGTAGGCCCGGACAGTGTAGGCCCGGACAGTGTAGGCCCGGACGGTGTAGGTCCGGACACTGTAGGCCCGGACACTGTAGGCCCAGACAGTGTAGACCCGGACACTGTAGGCCCGGACACTGTAGGCCCGGACACTGTAGGCCCAGACAGTGTAGACCTGGACACTGTAGGCCCGGACACTGTAGGCCCGGACACTAGGGCCCAGACAGTGTAGACCCGGACACTGTAGGCCCAGACAGTGTAGACCCGGACATTGTAGGCCCGGACGCTGTAGGCCCGGACGCTGTAGGCCCGGACGCTGTAGGCCCGGACGCTGTAGGCCCGGACGCTGTAGGCCCGGACGCTGTAGGCCCGGACGCTGTAGGCCCGGACGCTGTAGGCCCGGACGCTGTAGGCCCGGACGCTGTAGGCCCGGACGCTGTAGGCCCGGACGCTGTAGGCCCGGACGCTGTAGGCCCGGACGCTGTAGGCCCGGACGCTGTAGGCCCGGACGCTGTAGGCCCGGACGCTGTAGGCCCGGACAGTGTAGGCCCGGATACTGTAGGCCCGAACACTGTACACCCCAGACACTGTAGGCCCGGACACTGTAGGCCCGGACACTGTAGGCCCGGACACTGTAGGCCCAGACAGTGTAGACCCGGACACTGTAGGCCCGTACACTGTAGGCCCGTACACTGTAGGCCCAGACAGTGTAGACCCGGACACTGTAGGCCCGAACGCTGTAGGTCCAGACAGTGTAGGTCCGGACATTGTAGGCCCGGACGCTGTAGGCCCGGATGCTGTAGGCCCGGACGCTGTAGGCCCGGACGCTGTAGGCCCGGACGCTGTAGGCCCAGACACTGTAGGTCCAGACGCTGTAGGCCCGGACGCTGTAGGCCCGGATGCTGTAGGCCCGGACGCTGTAGGCCCGGACGCTGTAGGTCCAGACAGTGTAGGTCCGGACATTGTAGGCCCGGACGCTGTAGGCCCGGACGCTGTAGGCCCGGACGCTGTAGGCCCGGATGCTGTAGGCCCGGACGCTGTAGGTCCGGACACTGTAGGCCCGGACGCTGTAGGCCTGGACGCTGTAGGCCTGGACGCTGTAGGCCCTGACGCTCTAGGCCCTGCCACTCTAGGCCCGGACACTGTAGGCCCGGACACTGTAGGCCCGGACACTGTAGGCCCGGACACTGTAGGCCCGGACACTGTAGGCCCGGACACTGTAGACCCGGACACTGTAGGCCCGGACACTGTAGGCCCAGACAGTGTATACCCGGACACTGTAGGCCCGGACGCTGTAGGTCCAGACAGTGTAGGTCCGGACATTGTAGGCTCGGACGCTGTAGGCCCGGACGCTGTAGGCCCGGACGCTGTAGGCCCGGACGCTGTAGGCCCGGACGCTGTAGGCCCAGACACTGTAGGTCCAGACGCTGTAGGCCCGGACGCTGTAGGCCCGGACGCTGTAGGCCCGGACGCTGTAGGCCCAGACACTGTAGGCCCAGACGCTGTAGGCCCGGACGCTGTAGGCCCAGACGCTGTAGGTCCAGACAGTGTAGGCCCGGACAGTGTAGGCCCGGACAGTGTAGGCCCGGACGGTGTAGGTCCGGACACTGTAGGCCCGGACGCTGTAGGCCCTGACGCTGTAGGCCCTGACGCTGTAGGCCCTGCCACTCTAGGCCCGGACACTGTAGGCCAGGACACTGTAGGCCCAGACAGTGTAGACCCGGACACTGTAGGCCCGGACACTGTAGGCCCGGACACTGTAGGCCCGGACACTGTAGGCCCGGACACTGTAGGCCCGGACACTGTAGGCCCAGACAGTGTAGACCTGGACACTGTAGGCCCGGACACTGTAGGCCCGGACACTAGGGCCCAGACAGTGTAGACCCGGACACTGTAGGCCCAGACAGTGTAGACCCGGACATTGTAGGCCCGGACGCTGTAGGCCCGGACGCTGTAGGCCCGGACGCTGTAGGCCCGGACGCTGTAGGCCCGGACGCTGTAGGCCCGGACGCTGTAGGCCCGGACGCTGTAGGCCCGGACGCTGTAGGCCCGGACAGTGTAGGCCCGGATACTGTAGGCCCGAACACTGTACACCCCAGACACTGTAGGTCCGGACACTGTAGGCCCGGACACTGTAGGCCCGGACACTGTAGGCCCGGACACTGTA
>NW_027602492.1:0-34668 GCF_053455715.1 Rhinoraja longicauda
CTAGCACAATAGATAGAGCAAAGGGGGAGATACAGAGTGCAGAATATAGTTCGCAGCATTGTAGTGCAATTAGTTCCACAGACAAAGGCCAATGTCCACAATGGGGGGTAGGGGTGAATCAGACAGTACCCTAGCTTATGGAAGGACCGTTCAGAATCCTGATAACAGAAGGGAAGCGTCTGGTGGTGCACCACAGAGGGGATAGTCTGTACCTTATGCCGGACAAGAACAGGGCGAGGCGCAGCGGTTGAGTTGCTGCTTTACAGTGCTCGAGACCCCGGTTCAATCTTGACTACGGGTGCTGTCTTTACGGAGTTTGTACGTTCTCCCTGTGACCGCATGGGTTTTCTCCTAATGCTCCGGTTTCCTCCCATACCCCAAGGACGTACAAGTTTATAGAGTCAATTGGCTTCAGTATATTTGTAAAAATGTGTGTAGGATAATGTTAGTTTATGGGGGTGATCGCCGGTCGGCGCGGACTCGTGGCCAAAGGGCCTGTTTCCATGTCGTCTCATACACTGTGTGATGTTTTTGTTGTGCTGCCATACAGTGATTCAAGGGAGGGTTGCTCACGAGGCTGTTAGGTTTCTTAAACATTCTACAACTCCCCCCACCCTTCCCGGGAAATGTCACAAAATGTAGTAAAACTGCTGAAGGCGGTCAACTCTAGAAGTGCCCAAACCCGAAACGTCGCATATCCATTCCCTCCACAGGTGCTATCTGACCCGCTGAGGTCCTCCAGCACGTTGTGCTTTGCACGGGATTCCTGCATCTGCAGTTCCTTTTGCCTCAGCTTCGTTGGACCAATCCAATCTCTCCTAGACTGCATTCTGATCTCTTCCCATTAGTCCCAATTTCGTTCTGAAGAGTCGGTAAATGCAACGTATTCAACCTCAACTTCCTGCTGTTCCGCCCTGAGCCAGATATCATGCAACCCATTCTCTGCTTGGTTTTTATTCCGGAGACGTGTGGCAATCTTGAAACTAGCTTGTTCATTGTATACAGACTTGCCTGGTATCGAGTTTCAGCAAGCAATAACATTTATCCTTTCACCTCGTTTATGGCTTCTTTGTCTGGCCGTAGATGCGGTTCGTCAAAAAAATCTCGGCACCAATTTTGGATAGCCAGGCTGTTCCTTCTCTAAGGCCATAAAGCCAGACTCTACAAGCATTGAGGATTGTCTAGTAGAAGTTACAGTTAGTGGCATGGGTTCGATGGGACTTCAACAGGGCCAGTGGAACTGAGGGACTATTACCGGTGCATTAATATAATATATCAGGCTATACTTGAAGGAAATAAATGTTTTCAAAGTCTGACATCCATTATCTATTAAATGGCATGTTGGCTGTGGTAATTAATCATTGATCCTATGTATGGCAGTAATCTCGACAAACCTCCTTGACTGAATTAAGTTGACAGACGGTATTTAAATGGGATTTCCTTGGATTTTGGGTTAAATATGCCTTGGCCACTTTCAAATCATTTTTCCTGGTCGATGCTCCAAACGTAACCAACATTACTAGAAAGCCCGCAGTAGACAGGTTGTTTATGTTAGTCTTATTTTGTTGCGTGTTAACCTTGCACCCAGCTAGGAATGTGGGCCGAGGGTAATTAATTGTATATGGATCACCTTCCGAGAGACTCTGATTAAAGCGCTAGCGAAATGCACGCTTCTTTAGCAGGTTTATGTTCTGCAGTGTTGAGCTTCCCAGATATTATCGAGGAGTTTGACTTATTTCTAAGGCCGAGACCCCAGCGCGGTAATAGCATCGATTCGCTGCAGAACGCAGATAAGTGGAAAGCTGATAGTATTATTCTCTTACACGTGGAATCGTTGCTTGACCTCTTGTGTCAATGTCGTAAAGAGGAAGCTGTGATGAGGACAATGTCGGATGAAGTGTAGATTGTCTGAGTTTTCTCACTGAGCACTCTTGTATGCATGCAACTGTTGGTCCAGGCTAAGTGGTAGCCATTTCAGACTCCGATTCAGATCAAGTCTAACCCCAAGGCCCGATACATGATCAAGAGTTTGCAGTACCCAGAAACTCCTTGTTCCGCCTTGACCGAGTTCTCCGAGTTGTGGCGCCCAAGGTTTACTGTTCATGCCACGCCACCTGTTGCTTCTCCGCCTGTTGTTTGTAGGAGCAGACTGTGAAGAAACGTGCGGCCGCGATTCCCACCTCACTGCACACCCAGGGAATGTAAATTGCCCTTGTAATGTAGAGTGGAGCGCCGTGAAGTTTTGCTTTAAGTTATGTTTTAAGGTTTAATTTTGCAACAAAAAAAAAGCCTCGCATTTAATACGATTATTGGCTGCTGCATAAACTGCGCCGCCAGTGCCGTGACTATCAGCACAAGCAGTCGGTTTCCTCGCCGTTCGCGGCATTAAAGCCATGTGCACCGCCAACGCGTGTGGTGCCAGTGGCCTCTGTCTTAAAAGATTCATTTTTGTTTCACCCTGCTGGTGCCTCTGCCCCTGTCACCTGTTGTCCCTGGTTTGTTTTGGAACCACGACAGCATTACATCTGTTTCTCTGTTGCTGAGCCAGTACATCTAGTCATGCCAGTATATCACTCTCACCACAGCCCCTCCAGCAACGCCGCTGTTCTGTGGGGGGGGGGGGGGGGGGAGACTATTGGTGTTGTCAGAGCAGAACCTGTTGTTGCATCTTTGTTTCAGATATTAATATTTGCACTTTGATGTAGACATTTGTTTTGTGTTGTACATCAATTGCACTCATGTCGAATTAACAAACTACCAGTGCGAGTATCTGATGTATATGCTTTGTTCATTCTACAGCTTTGTGCTACTCAATACATGTTAAGTTTTTGTGTGTACTTCAGTCTATGTGTACGTGATGCTGCAGCAAGCAAGATTTTCATCGTACCTGTACTTCACCGCACGCACTTGTGCGTATGATAATGAACGCGGACTGACTTCTTTGCATCCATAACCTCCCCTCCCACTTCAACAGCTGCTGACGCGCCGAAGTTTAGCGAAGGGATGGAATTAATTAAAACCAATGGGATTTGCTCCGTAGCTCCGCGCAGATTGTTTTCAGTTGCGTGGGCATTAATCCCGGGCTCGGGCGGGATTAATGCTCCCCCCCCCTCCCCTCCCTCTCTCAGGAACAAATCGCCCAAACTCCACTCAGAATACATTGAGACTGCGGCAGCAGATTGCTCGAACAGTCTGCCGTGGAATCGAATTGATTCCGTAAGTAACCCGTCAATCGAAGTGCCGGGTGTACGTTGGAGCTCGGAAAGTGTAAATTCTCCGAGTTACCAAAGTTGAGCAGTGTTGGCCTAGAATTACTGTGCATTCACCATCTAATAGGGTGCATCGAGGCGTGCAACAAAGGGAGGTTTGGATTTATTCTCATCGTCCCAGCTTAAACCAATGACATACTTTTAGAAATAATTGTAAAACAGAACCCGCCACAGCCGATTCATAGAAACATAGAAAATAGGTGCAGGAGGAGGCCATTCGGCCCTTCGAGCCAGCACCGCCATTCATTGTGATCATGGTTGATCGTCCACAACCAATAACCCGTGCCTGCCTTCTCCCCGTATCCCTTGATTCCACTAACCCCTAGAGCTCTGTCTAACTCTCTCTTAAATCCATCCAGTGATTTGGCTTCCACTGCCCTCTGTGGCAGAGAATTCCACAAATCCACAACTCTCTGGGTGAAAAAGTTCCTTCTCACCTCAGTTTTAAATGGCCTCCCCTTTATTCTAAGACTGTGGCCGCTGGTTCTGGGCTCTCTCAACATTGGGAACATTTTTCCTGCATCTAGCTTGTCCGGTCCTTTTATAATTTTATATGTTTCTATAAGATCCCCTCTCATCCTTCTAAACTCCAGTGAATACAAGCCTAGTCTTTTCAATCTTTCCTCGTATGACAGTCCCGCCATCCCAGGGATCAATCTCGTGAACCTACGCTGCCTCAATTACAAGGATGTCCTTCCACAAATTAGGAGACCAAAACTGTACACAATATTCATTCACATTACTCCAATAGACAGCAATGACAAAGTCCAATGGCCAGGACGGCAGAGTGGCGCAGCTGTTAGAGCTCACACCACCAGAGACCTGGGTTCCATCCCGACCACGAGTGTGGAGTTTGTACGTTCTCCCTCTGACCGCGTGTGGTTCCTCCAGGGGGGCTCCGGTTTCCTTCTACAGCCCACATATGCAGATTAATTGGTCTCTAAATTGCCTCTATTGGGTAGGAGGTGGATGAGAAAGTGGGAACTGGTGATGGATGGTATGTGTGGACTCAGTGGGCTGTATCTCCAAACTAAGCTAAAGGTCGCAGGGGGGAAATTTTGCTACTTGCAAAATGGCTTTTTCCCGCCCAGCTGAGAAAGCTTCTGTTGGAGAATTCACACAGTGGACACCCGCCTGACACGGCAGCACTCCCTCGGAGGTGCACTGGAGATTTGTATCTATTCATTCAATGATCAGAAACCTGGCGTGGCTGGAAAGGCTAGTGTTTATTGCTCAACCCCATTTACCTTTGAACCGTGACTTTCTAACTGTTTACAATTCAATCGCATTGGATGTCTGTGGTCGCTGAGCATCAGCTCCAGCTCCTCCCGTGAAGGAAAGTTGTCCTCGTGGTTATCCCAAAGACTGCTTTAAAAATCCAAATGGTTAACTGAGTTCGAATGCTACCGCCCCCAAGCCTGTGATTTACTCCAAAATGCTGGAGTAACTCAACGGGTCAGGCGGCACCTTTGCAGAACATGAATGGGCGACGTTTCGGTCTGAAGTAGGGTCCCGACCCAAAGCGTCACCAATCCATGTTCTCCAGAGATGCTGCCCGAACTGCTCAGTTACCCCAGCACGTTGTGTCTATTTGTGGTTTACGCGATCGGTAAATTAACCGTCGCACCACCAGCCTACCCACCCTGGGGCATGAGCATCTTTCCATGGTGGAATTCCAGTCCAAAGCCCATTGTGTCAGAGATGAGACACTGAACCGTGCCCCGAGTGATGTATTAAGTTGGAGATCACAGTTAGAAGGAGCATTGCTATTGGGGATGTCGGTACGAATCTACAAAGAGGCCAGGACAGATTATTTGGGTGCACAAAGCTGCGGCGATGGAATTCATCACCTGTAAGTCTGAAATGGTTTGCCTTGGATCAAATTAATGCCATTCGGAGCTTGGTCGCAAAATGAGTGAAAAGAGAAAGCGTCCTTTTACACAACAGTGCACTCCAAATCTCAACATTAACTGGATCTTCATGGTTTTAGAGCATGAAGTGATGTTGGCCGGTGTGGGCAAGTTGTGCCGAAGGGCCTGTTTCCATGCTGTTAGACTCCATGACTATATGATACGAAGTGAAGCAAGTAAAATGCAGATGATGAAACGGGCACGTGGTTTACTGTAGGTGTGGGCTTGTGTTCTGGTGAAAGTTGGTTTTGTAACTGCGGGCGAGAGAGATGTGTTATGTTTTCTTTTCCGATTGGGGCCGCATGTAATGGCTGTTGGGATGAAGAGAGATGGGATGTTTCACGAGTTAGGCTTGGGGGCAAGAGTTGTCCATAAATGTCTAATTAAAAATCTTATCGTTGAAAATTGTTAATGTTTAGTGTGGGCGTTGCTTACATAAGAATCCGTGCGAAAACAAAATGTTCATACTGGGAGCTGAAGTAGGCCGCAATATGAGAAGTGGTTCAATCTGCTGAGCGGGACCCTCGGGCAATGTCCGCTGGGCTTGTGGCCTGGCATTAACCGCGAACAAGATTCACTTCAGAACATTGCTACTCTATCCTGCCCACTCCCTCTCCCTTCTCCCCTCTCCCCTCTCCCGAAGGAATGGGTCCATTTACCGGACCTTTCGCTCTGCTCTCCAGCCCCCCCCCCCCCCCCCTGCCCTCACTTCCCAACCCATTCACCAGTTGGGAGGCAGGCAGCGATGTTGTGGGAATCGCGAACTCCTCCTCAAAATCAACGCCACGACCTATCTGCAAAACGAAAGCACCTGTTCATTTATAAGATGTGGGAACGATATGAGAAATAGAAGCTGGGCACGCCACTCGGCCCCTCCCACCCAGTGCCCTCCGATAACTCCCTGACTTTTAAACTCAGCGCCACTTTCCTGCACCAATCTCACTCACATCCCTTGAGTCTCTTAATATCTAAGGGTCTTTCAGTCCTTGCTTCGAATGGACTGGCGCACTTGCACAACTCTTGGCTAAAGTATTCCGAACATCCGCCCGCTGATGATATATTTCTTCCCATTTCTGTTCAGATTGGCTAAACCAGTGTGTTTTATTTTGGTCTATCACTGGACTGCTACTCGAGACTGTACCGAGGGAAAAACCTTATCCCTGCTCCCAATCTGCCAAGCCCTGTAACCCGCGCCACTTAACCACTTCAGCTGCTGTCGTAGGTTAATGTATTTGCAATTCTTTACAGAGCTGTCTTTCACACATAATTCTGCACCAGACGGGCTTTTATAGAAGGAGGTATAGAGTGGAGGTTGCTAGGTAACCGATGTAAAGGTTGTGAAGCCGGTGCTGTTAAACGATCGAGCCCCCGCGCCCAGACAACAGCGCTGACAATGAGACCCACTCCTGTCTAACCCTCACCCGTGTCGAAATACTCAGCTTTGCCGCCCCATCCATTCTGGTCCAAAACCCGTGGACACTTGTGCAACTATTAACCCAGCGTGGTACATCTTAGCCGTCCCCGATTCAGGGAAAGGAACATGATTCAGCCACGCGAGGTTCGCACCGTTCATACTCCTGGCCGCTCCGTTAACCTAAACATCAAAAGGGGAACGCGGTGTGATCAGCGCACGACAGATATGTGGTGCTGAGCTACTACTCTTTTCCTCTTCCAGCCCAGCCCACCATGAGAGGAATAGATCGGGTAGACGCACGGAGTCTCTTGCCCAGAGTCGGTGAATCGAGGACCAGAGGACATAGGTTTAAGATGAAGGGGAAAAGATTTCATATGAATCTGAGGGGTAACGTTTTCCCACAAAGGGTGGTGGGTGTATGGAACAAGCTGCCAGAGGAGGTAGTTGAGACAGTTGACTATCTCAACATTTAAGAAACAGTTAGATAGGTACATGGCTAGGACAGGTTTGGAGGGATTTGGACCAAAAGTGGGCAGGTGGGACTAGTGTATCTGGGACATGTTGCCCGGTATGGGCAGGTTGGGCCGAAGGGGCTCTTTCCACACTGTATCACTCTTTGAATCCCCCACCAAGGCAAAGTGTGTACATAGGCCCCACATCTGCTGCAGCCCAGTTCATGCAGGTAGAGTTGCAGAGTTGCCCCAACTTTGCCTATTTAGGTGTTGCCTGACCCGTGACTCCCCCTCCCCCATCCCGCCTGAGCCGCCAGCAACAAATCAACACAAACTTCCACTGAGCCACTTCTAACTTGGCTTGAAATTCCCGATCATCTGCCCTCTCCCACCCAATTCTCCTTCATTCATTTCATTTTAAATAGTTTTCCTTTTCATTACTTTATTGTAAAGATAAAACTTCAAGAAAAAACCCAATCCTTTTTATAACCTGTTTCAGTAACATTTCCAGTGAAATAACTTTTACTAACCTGTAAGCACACTGAACATGAAAACTTCTTATGTACCCCAGGAGCTATCTCATGCTGTTAAAAGTGGGATAATGCAAGCACATTATCCCCACGCCACATTCACCTGGTTGAATTTAGAACAGATTTTGCAATGATTCCTTATTTCACACTATTTCCATAAGGCAGAGGTACTTTCAGACATACAGTAATTATTTTCAATGGCACAACACATGTTTGCAAACTGCATGCCAAAAACTAAACAGATGTTTCCCAGTGTAGTAAATTGAACAGCGATTGCATCCTCAATGGGGTGTCGGTTGTGACTCAATGAGTAGCATGGTTGCTTTTAGAGTCAGGAGCTTTAAGTCCCAGTCCAGAGGCATCTGCCTGTAATCAACACTGATACCCGAAGTACAGTTTAGAGAGAACAATAAAACATTATCAGTGACATCTTCCAGACGAGGACTGTCCTTACCTCTTGGTTGAATGTAAAACAGCTCATCGCACAATTTTGAGCAGTCTTGCCAATATTTATTCAATGAGCAGCACTAAAACATCATCAAATTGCCATTTGTGGAATATCCTGCGTGTAACCTGATTACCTCACTACCTAAATTCCACTAATGATTGGCTAAGTGGGTGTAAAGTTCTTTAGAGCATTGCGGAGGGCACTGTACACATACAGGCTCCGTATATGATGGGGCCGTTTTATTTCTGCTTGCTTCCTCAAGAACCTTTATTCTTGCTTGCAAAACGAGGATGGAAGAATGAGACCAGGCCAAGACATGGCACTGGAAAATAAACGAGAAGGAAAGAAAAACTAACATTTCTAATTGCGCTTTTCCTGACCCCGGGCCATCCCATAATGCTCTACAGTTAATTAAGTACTTCTGAAGTGCTGTCAATTGCATCCAGGCATATCAAGCATGATATGCACAGATTACATCTGTCTTTAATCTGCTCTGAGTTTGCAGAAGCATTACTTATTGCCGCAGTATAAGAATTTTCTACCTGCCACATTAACCAACTTAAAGCCTCCCTAGAGCAAAGTTGTCAATTACTGCCATTTTGCTTTCTGGGTCCACCTCTGTTCGCAACTGACTCAAGACATCCTTGAGCTATCTCAATGCAGGACTGCTCAAAGAAAATCCTGTAGATACTGGAAGTCTGAAATAGGAACAGAAAGTAGTTGAAATACTCACCAGATCAGACAGCATCCTTGGAGTGAGAAAGAAGAGTTAATGTTTCAGGTCGCTGTCAGCAGCCTTCAATTTGTACCATTGCTCACAAATCCGGCAATAATTGCCAATCCCTAAAGTTCAGTGGTTCAGCTCCTTTCAAGAGGCCAATTTAAGATTCAATCATGTGGGTATGGGACTGAAGGACTAGATAAAGGTATCAAGATTCCCTCTCAAGAGGCCAACAGTTCAGGATCATTTTTGACTGATTCCTGGTTATTTCTCCCATCCCATCAGTTAGAGTTGGATTTGAATTCAGATTGAAATGATTTGCATGTTTCTCCCATGTGGTTTCAAATTTGAAATGGTATCTTGATACTTGTTGTGATAATGTGCAGTGACTTTGATACCTACTTAATGCCAGCTTCCATCATTTACCTCATCCCAAGGTGGTGACTGAACCAATTTGTACTCCAGCATTGGCTTGAAACTACAATTTGGCTGCAGATTCTCCGTTGATTATTACTGGAAAGAAGGCACTGAATTGATGAAAAAATTGTAGTGCAGTCCGTTACATTGATGTGTATGGCCAACCCTTTACAGAAACACAGCTGGTTGAATTGTTGAGGACCAATTGCAATGTTAACCCTCTTGATTCAGAACTAAATCTTTTACATACGTCCTCTACTTGTTTTCCCTTCACTTTTGCCATTGTTCCTACTGTTTCATTCCCTGATTAACATGATTCATATTTTGGTTAGAATGTAAATATAATTGATCCTTCATGTTCCCTAAAGCCTTTGAATATTCTAGTCTGTTTTGGACGATAATCTAAAAATAGATCTGCTTTCACTGAGAGCGAGACTAAAGTCTGAAGTCCTATTGGTTTTGGTGTTGGTTTATTATTGTCATGTGTACCGAGATATAGTGAAATCTTTTGTTTTGAGTGACATCCAGGTAAATCATACCATGCTTAAGTACATCACCTAGCCACAGAGTGATACAGTGTGGAAACAGGCCCTTCGGTCCAATTTCTAGTGATATTGAGCAGGGTAGTTGTCGGACCAAGCTGTGATGCATTTGGATAGGATGCCTTCCATGATGCATCTTGGTCAAAGTCATTGGAGACGCTGAATTTTCTTAGTCTTCTGTGGAAGTAGATATTGTTTTGTTTTCTTGGCCATATCATCAAAATGGTTGGACTGGGTCAAATTTGGGGGGATATTTCCACCTACAAACTTGAAGCTCTCAACCATCTCTATTTTAGTGCCATTGATACATACAAGGGTGTGCATCACACTCTGCTTGTTGATAACCAGCTTTGTTTTGCAGAAATTGAGAGAGAGGTTGTTGTCTTGCTATCATACTACTCGGCTCTCTATTGCTTTCCTGTACTGTGCCTAATCATTCAGATCTGAAACATCACCATGCTCTTATCTACAATCTTCGAAATGGATATATAGCAGAATTTGACTGCTCAGTCATTACCCTACAGAGAGTATAGTATGGGGTGAGAACACAGCCTTGCAGGGCACCAGTTTAGTTTAGTCTGGTTTAGAGATACAGCATGGAAACAGGCCCTTTGGTCCACTGATTCCATACCGACCAGCAATCCCCGCACATTAACACTATCCTACACACACCAGGGGCAATTTACATTTATACCAAGCCAATTAACCTACAAATCTATACTTCTTTGGAGTGTGGGTGGAAACCGTAGATCTCAGAGAAAGCCCATGTGCTCACGGGGAGAACATACAAAGTCTGTACAGACAGCGCCCGTAGTCGGGATCGAACCTGCGTCTCTGGCACTGTGAGGCGATGACTCTACCGCTGTACCACCATGCCGCCCGTGTTAAGAATTATTTTGGAGGATGTTTTATCACCAATCCTCACTGGTAGCAATCTATGGGGCAGGAAGTTAAGTTGCAATTGTGGAGTTGAATGTGCAACTAAATAAGGCAGCAACTCTACTGCTGCGCCACCGTGACATTATTCCACTGATATTCTATGTAAAACGAGCTTAGAATGTATTGAGCTCATCGGGGAGGGATGCATTGTCAGAGATATTGTTCAACGTCACTTCGTAGCCTGTAATGGCTTGCAAGCCTGGCCGCAATTTGACAGGTGTCTGTATGGTTGGCCCGGGTCACTAGCTTAGTTTGGAATTCTATCTTAATGTCCCTGATGACTTTGCGATGGTTGTACCTAGATTTCCCGTACAGTTCAGGATCACCCGATTTGATTGCCTTGGATAAGTCTGAAGAAGGGTCTCGTCCTGAAACGTCACCCATTCCTTCTATCCAGAGGTGCTGCCTGACCTGCTGAGTTACTCCAGCATTTTGTGTCTATCTTCGGTGTGAACCAACATCTGCAGTTCCTTCCTGCACATCTGAATGCCTCAGACTTGGTCTTCACCAGAGAGTGAGTCCCACGGTTTAGTCATGGTTTCCGATTGGGAAACACTTAGATTGACTTCTTTAGTCCTCTGCACACTGATGAAGTCTGAAGGCAGTGGTGTATTCATTTAGAATGGTTACTGAGTCCATGAATGGGGACCAGTCCACTGACCCAAAACAGTCACATAGGAGCTAGTCTGTTTCATCAGACCAACGCTGTATGACTTTCTGCTCCAAATCGTTTTGCTTCAGTTTCTGCTTGTGGGGAGTACAAGTGCAGCCTGATAGTCAGATTTTCCTAAATGTGGGCAGGGTCCTGATAAATCTGCTGCTTTAATCCAAGCAGATTAATTTATTTTTAGACTATTTTAAGGGGACAACAGGAGTATCCAGAGAACGAGAACTTGCATCCTCAAAGGCTGTTTGAGAACATTCAATTTGAGAAAGCTGACCAGGAATCAGCAAAAATGATCATGAAGCTCTAGATTTAGTCACAAAATGCTGGAGTAACTCAGCAGGTCAGGCAGCATCTCAGGAGAGAAGGAATGGGCGACGTTTTGGGTCGAGACCCTTCTTCAGACTGATGTCAGGGGGGGGGGGGAAGGAAGGATATAGGTGGAGACAGGAAGACAGAGGGAGAACTGGGAAGGGGGAGGGGAAGAGAGGGACAGAGAAACTATCTAAAGTTGGAGAACTCCCAGTCTGACCTTTCTGTCATGGGCCCCCTCCAGTGCCATAGTGAGGCCCACTGGAAATTGGAGGAACAGCACCTCATATTTCGCTTGGGCAGCTTGCAGCCCAGCGGTATGAACATTGACCTCCAACTTTAGATAGTTCCTCTGTCCCTCTCTTCCCCTCCCCCTTCCCAGTTCTCCCTCTATCTTCCTGTCTCCACCTATATCCTTCCTTTGTCCCCCCCCCCTTGACATCAGTCTGAAGAAGGGTCTTGACCCGAAACGTCACCCATTCCTTCTCTCCAAGATGCTACCTGACCTGCTGAGTAACTCCAACATTTTGTGAATAAATACCTTCGATTTGTACCAACATCGGCAGTTATTTTCTTACACTACATGAAGCTCTAGATTGTCATTAAACCATTATTCAACCCTTTGGGGGGTGGGGTGAGGGGAATTTTAGTATCCTTATCTTGTCTAAAACTCAATGAGACTCCAATCTCATACCCACCTTGAGGGACCAGTCCACTGACCCTAAGCAGTCACATTAGAGCTGGTAGGGTCCCAGACTGAAACATTGTCTGTCCATTTCCCTTTCCAACTGAGTTCCTCCAGCAGTTTTTATTTTGGCTAATTGCTTCATGAATTATCATCTAGAAGTGAGGAGGCAAACCACTCAGTTTTAGAGGTCGGCAATTTTTTTCCATCTTTGTGCGCGCCATTCCAAAGTGAAGCCAATGGGAAAAAAGAAGGGCTTGATAATTAGAGAACATGGACTGCCAACTCTTGCTATTGAGCTTCAGCTTCAGAATATGTGTTGTGCTCTATTAAAGGGAGTTTGTGCTAAATTGAGTTACTTGTTTTCTTCCCTTTAATATGCTTCTTAAGAAGAAAAAGTAAAGTAGGAAACTGTAGGGGAGTCAGCCTGAGATTAGTTATTGGCAAAGTGCTTGAAGCCATTAGAAATTATGCTGTAATGGGGCACTTAGGGTATTATGGTTTTATGAAGAAAATATAATGTTTGACAAATATAATAACATTTTACAGGAAGTAAGTAACAGAGCATACAAGGGTACACCAATGAATGTGATATATGTGGATTTTCAAAAGACCATTGAAGAAGGTGTCACTCAGAAAGGTATTACTAAACAAGGGCCTGTGGGGCGTAACTATGGCTCGCTCGAGATGTCAGAGCATAAATAAAGAGAAATACTTAATGGTTTAGGCTTTGAGATTTCAACTATTTACATTAATGACCTTGATTAAAAGACGAGGATGAATATACATTAGCCAGTTGTACAAAGCTAAGAGGGAAAGAGAGTTGTTAGGAGGGTTATGTTAGTGAAAAAGGTGATAGCAGATGGAGCAAAATGAGAGGTTGTCAACTTTGGTTGAAAGAGTAGAAAAGTCGATATTCGTTGAAAAGGTGAGGAATCACAAAGTGGGTCCTGCTGTGTTGCTTCAGGGATGTAGGAAGTAAACCTGCAGGTTCATCAAACAAGTAGAAAAAAAGCTGATACATCCAGCTTCACACAAGGAGGTTGGAAAGCAGAACTAAGAAAGTCCTGCTGCTATTTGACAAGCTTTTGTAAGAGCACAGTTGACTTTGGAGCCAATTCCAAATAGATTTAGAAGGCTAATTCCCTGGATGAGAAAGGAAGTGCATGACCATAAATAGTAGGAACACAGATATGCCGACAGTCCTTTGAGCCTGCTCTGCAATTCAATAAAATCATGGTTGCTCTGACATGCCTGCACTTTTGCACCCTTTCTACATGACCCTGGATTCCCTTACTGATTAGAAATCTATCTGTCTGAGCCTTCAATACATGCCAGGACTCTGCCCCCATTTCTGTGGGAAGTCGTTCCAAAGGTCAAAAAGAAGAAATGTTTCCTCATCTCAGTGTTAAATTGGCATCAATTGAGACCTTGCCATTTGTTCTGGAATTTCCCATGATAGGAAACACCCTCTCATCGTTTATACAGCTGAGCCCCCCTCAGCATCTGTTATGTTTCAATAAGATTGTTTCTCATTGTTCTAAACCCCAATGAGTAGAGTCCCAACTTCGTCAGTCATAGATTTTTGGAATCGTAGGAAGATGCATCACAAAAACACACTCTGTCTCATCGTGCAAATGGACCATCAACCATCCCTTTACATTAATCCCATTAAAAAAAATTCTCCCTACATTCACATCAGCCTACCCTTCTACAGTCAGGGCAATTTACAATGGGCAATGCAACTAACAACCAGCAGTTTATGGGTTGTGGGGAGAAACTATAGCGCTGGGGGGAAACTCGCGTGGCCAAAGACTGAACGTGCAAACTCCACAAAGATGGTGCCCGAGGGCAAGATTGAACCAGAGTGTCCAGCACTGTGAGATACTGGCTCTTCCAGCGGTGCCACTGTACTGCACTTGTTTAACTTTTTCCTCGTAGACCACCCTTCTGTACTTAGGACCATCACAATGAACCTTCTGTGAGCCACCTCCGAAGATATAATTTATTTTCTTCAACAGGTGCAATAAATTGTTCAAAATATCGTTGTAAGCATCTGAACAGAAGAAGCTTGGTTGAGTCAGCTACACTTTTCATAAGATTATTAGCAACCTGATCTTCACCTCTATCGCAAACTCCCTGTCAATCCTCAAAAGTATTGATTCCTTTACAATCCAATTAACTATCTATCTATATTTAATAGCTTAGCATCAACTGCTCCCCAAATTCACAATCCTTTAAGATAGGACTTTTCTTTTCTTAACTTAAAGTGGCTGAGCCCCGATCATGAGACATGACCCCAATCTCAGGTTCTTCACCAGACAGAGATTCCTCACAACAGCTACTCTTTTAAACCCCTCAGAATTTCATGTTCCCATGAGGTCATCTCTGTAATCTTTTGAAGCAGAGAGTATAGACCTTATTTACTCAATCTTTCCTAATAAGTCAAGCACCTCTTTCCAGATTAAAAAGAGACACCCACTGTTGGAGTAACTCAGCAGGTCAGTCAACATTCTCGGAGAACATGGATTGCCGATGTTTCGAGTTGGGACCTTTCTTCAGACTGACCATAATAGGAGAGAGAAAGCTGGGTGGGGGCAGGACAAAGTCTGGCAAGTGATAGGTTGAAACAGTTGAGGGGGTTCAATTGGCAGATGGGTGGACAAAGGCCAGAGATGAAAAGAAGATAAGGAGAGGAGATGCAAAATGTGAAGCCACAGGAAGGGATATAGGTGAAAGGGGATGGGGGGAAAGCCAGGAGGCGAGATATTGGGAGAAATGGGTGTGCATCCAGGCGGGGTACAGGATAGAGTCCCTTCCTCCCTTTCACCTTTCCCCCCCACCCCACCTCTCTTCCCCAGTGGGAGTAGGCCATTCAGCACTACAAGCCAACCCTGCCATTCACTAGGATCAGCCATTCGTGGCTAATGCCATTGAATCTTTTAGAAGAATGAAAACATTAACTAGAGACAATCTCACTATTGCAAGATGGCCAATGTCACCGAGGACACGGCTTCACTGTGTTCCATATCATTCCACTCACGTGTTGTTAAAATGATCATTAAGCTTCAACAGTGTTTGTTGAGAAAGTAAAGCAACAGTTGCATTTGGTCGTCTTTGTCTGCAGATCGAAACAGCACATGCTCAGGCCAGGAACAGTGCTAAGTGTTCAACATGGCTTTACTATTTTTGCATCTCTTCTGATTTTATAGAGTGCATAAAGTTTAAATGCTGAACTAATGAACCAATTCTCCCAAGTTATTCAGAGGTGTTAAAAACTGCCTTGGCCAAGATTCATGGGCTCTTAAACAATAGGTTTACAACTCAATAGATCAAATTAAAGCTCAAAATAAGTTATCCACTTGTCAGCTAATAACCAACAGGATATTGGAAGTCTTCAGCTTAGCAGTTGTCGGGTGTAACAGACCTGCTGGCTTTCAGACATTGACTTGCCATGAGTTCTGGATTCCAGAGTGATGGCTGAGGTGTGGCATCTACCCCAGTTAATGCTTGTCCTGGCATGCTGAACCTGTGCTGAACCTATGGGCTGCTCATGGTCCATCAGCAAAGCTGCTTTCTTCGGATGTCCTTGCTCTGAGACTGGGAAACCTGCTGGTTGACCCTTTCCTTTCATTGAGGAATGCAGTGGAACAGAGGGATCTGGGAATAACTGTGCATTGTTCCCTGAAGGTGGAATCTCATGTGGATAGGGTGGTGAAGAAGGCGTTTGGTATGCTTGCCTTTATAAATCAGAGCATCGAATATAGAAGTTGGGATGTAATATTGAAATTGTACAGGGCATTGGTGAGGCCGAATCTGGAGTATGGTGTGCAGTTCTGGTCGCCAAATTATAGGAAGGATGTCGACAAAATGGAGAGGGTACAGAGGAGATTTACTAGAATGTTGCCAGGGTTTCAGCACTTAAGCTACAGAGAGAGGTTGAACAGGTTGGGTCTTTATTCTTTGGAGCGTAGAAGGTTGAGGGGGGACTTGATAGAGGTTTTTAAAATTTTAAGAGGGACGGACAGAGTTGACGTGGGTAGGCTTTTCCCTTTGAGAGTGGGGAAGATTCCAACAAGGGGACATAGCTTCAGAATTGAGGGACAAAAGTTTAGGGGTAACATGAGGGGTAACTTCTTTACTCAGAGGGTGGTGGCTGTATGGAATGGGCTTCCGGTGGAAGTGGTGGAGGCAGGCTCGATTTTATTATTTAAGAGTAAATTGGATAGGTATATGGATAAGAGGGGATTAGAGGGTTATGGTCTGAGAGCAGGTAGATGAGACTAGTCAAGTCAAGTCAATTTTATTTGTATAGCACATTTAAAAACAACCCACGTTGACCAAAGTGCTGTACATCTGATTAGGTACTAAGGAAAAAAAATGAAACATACAGTAGCACGCAAACAGTTCACAGCGCCTCCTCAATGAGCCTCAAACGCTAGGGAGTAGAAATAGGTTTTGAGCCTGGACTTAAAGGAGTCGATGGAGGGGGCAGTTCTGATGGGGAGAGGGATGCTGTTCCACAGTCTAGGAGGTGCAACCGCAAAAGCACGGTCACCCCTGAGCTTAAGCCTAGACCGCGGGATAGTGAGTAGCCCCAAGTCGGCCGACCTGAGGGACCTGGAGTTAGAGAGGGGGGTTAGAAGATTTTTGATGTGGGGGGGGGGGGGGGGAATGTCCATTTAGGGCTTTATACGTGAATAGGAGGAGCTTGAGGACTTGGAGCTTGAAGTCCTCCTATTTTTCCATTGGAACCTAATCAGATGTACAGCACTTTGGTCAACGTGGGTTGTTTTTAAATGTGCTATACAAATAAAATTGACTTGACTTGACTTGAAGTTGATTCTGTACCGTACAGGGAGCCAGTGGAGAGAGGCCAGAATTGGGGTGATGTGGTCCCTTTTACGGGTACCCGTCAGGAGTCTCGCTGCGGCGTTTTGGACCAGTTGCAGGCGGGACAGGGAAGATTGGCTGATCCCAGTGTATAGGGAGTTGCAGTAGTCTAGGCGGGAGGAAATGAAAGCGTGAATGATTTTTTCTGTGTCGTCGAATTGGAGGAAAAGTTTGATTTTAGCTATGGTTCGAAGTTGGAAGAAGCTGGCTTTTACCACAGCGTTGACTTGCTTATCAAATTTTAATGCAGAGTCAAATATCATGCCGAGGTTTTTGACATGCGGTTTGACTAGGCAGGATAGACTTCCAAGACTGCCTGTTATCGATTTGATGGAGTCGGGGGGGCCGAATAGGATGACCTCAGACTTGCTCTCATTTAATTGGAGGAAGTTCTGTGCCATCCAACATTTTATGTCCTCAAGGCAGTGTAAGACTAGGTCAGAGAGAGTGGTCGGCGTGAACTGGTAGGGCCGAACGGGCCTGTTTCCGTGCTGTAGTTGTTATATGGTTATTATATGGTTAAAAAATAAACTTTATACACAATAAAAATTGATATACAAAAGAAAACAGTACAAATCCCTTAATAAGCCCAACTTTTGTCTTAGTCTATACATACACTATTGCTGGTTTTATACACAGTGTTAGCACATCTGTTTTGTACAGAGCAGCATTGCCACTCATGTGGCCCCTGGGGTAATACTCTCTTCTGTTTGATGGGTTTCCTCACTGCAGTCCCTTAATGTCCAGTAGTGGAAGGACCCTCGACTGTGCTCCTTCCCCAGCTAAGGGTCTTTCCCCACAGTGCCTTTGCATTGTCTGCACTAAACCTCAGCACGTCCTGCACATACTCCTGCATTCTGGAATGTGCCAGTTGGCAACATTCCCTTCAGACATCTCACTGTGCAAAAACAAACCCATCAAGTTTTGGGCAGACAAAATAATGTCTTTCACCTAGTTGATAATCTTCCAGCAGCACTTGATGTCCATGTCTGAGTGCGTCCCTAAAAACAGCCCATAAATCAGAAGGAAATGGACGGATGACAATTAAGATTGGGATCCTTCTTTGGACTAATGGAGTAGAGGGGAGAAAGCTGGTAGAAAGAGGTGAGGTGGAAGAGTGGTGGAAGAGCTGGTATGTACTAGGTAGATCCAATGTAATGAGGGTTGATTATCGGATGACTCGGGTGGGGGAGAGAAGCACTAAGATAGTAACCAAGGCACTCACACAACAGGTAAAATTATTAATGTCACACAATCTTTGGGATAAGTCCTATACACAGGAGTCCCAGGGAAAGTGATGATGGCAAAACTAGAAATATAAAACCTCTGATGATGTTTCTTTGGAGCTGAAAACTCATTGTTTATTGAAATCTTGTTTATGTGGATTGTGAATTTTCTGTGTTATAAGAATTGACTAACAGGCAATTCAACATTGATGCCGAGTGTGGTCCTTCTCTAGGTGATTATATTTTTGTCATTCACAACCATACAGGTGTACAAAGACTTTGTGTGAACCTGTGCAATTATTATAAATGAGTTGGCGAGGAGAATAGATTGGAGGTGTTGAACCAGTCCACACTAGAACTTAGTAATGTTAATAGAAAAGCTATACTTTGTATAAAGAGATGTGGCTGAAATCCATTCAACCCACGGCAGTTTCATCTGGCATAGCTGTGAGGAGTAGGCAGAAAGCAGGGTTAATTGAGAGGACTTCCTAACGGCCAGCACAACCACAGTTTTTTTTTCTTTTTCAAATTTTTTATTTAATTATTAAAAATAATATTTACAATACAATAAAACAAAACAGATCCCACCACCATAATACAAGACAAACAAATATACTAAATGACCTACTATACAACTATGTCACAATCCTTACTTACTATGTTACAGTCCAGGATGCATTCAACACCCCAGCGGTCCCGGAAATCCCCGAGGGTGCCCGTGGACAGAGCGCAGTCGCTCTCCAACACCACCCGGGCGCGGACGTAACCCCGGAAAAGGGGCAGGCAGCTGGCTAGGGCAGAGCCCTCTTCCGCCTGGCGCCGTGACTCGCGGATGGCCAGCTGCACATCCATAGTGGGCTGAATGGCCCCCTGGGAGCCGCAGAATAGTCAGCCAGGGTATAATCTGAAAATGCACAGAATTCTTTAATACCTTATGCCTCTCATAGCTTATCCAGTACCTCCAGAAAAAGGTCATTCGGCTGTTTGCCGAGATCAAGTGTTCTGAGAGCAAATGTTAGCAGATAGATTGTGGAAGCAAAGCAGTTCGGAAAGTCATTCCTACGTTCGTGGTTAATGTGCAATTTATGTGCCAGACCTGTGCCTACTCCAGATCACTCACTCATGTGTGGTGCTGTCTCTGTGACCCAGGCTGACACTCCAGTGCAGTAGTGTGGGGCAGTGTTGCACTGCTGCAGGTACAGCCTTCTGCACAAGACATGAAGCAGAAGCTCTGCCTGCTGTCCCAGAGTGTATGAAAGATCTTGTGGCAATCAACTTTGGAAGAGCAAGGAACGTCACTGCAATCTTGATTGCCTGCTCAATTTCACTTGGCTGTTCATGTGAATTTCCTATAATACATATTTGGTTTCCTGTGGTATAACACTGAACTCACTTCAACAGTTCATCACTGTCCGTAAGGTGCTTTAAGACATTGGGAAAGGGATGGTAGATATGCTGCATGTGTGTTGGTCCACTCCTTTCCTCAACCTGTGCATTGAAGGCTCTGCATCTGCCTTTGGTCAACAATTTTGAACAGAATCCCTTTGCCTATTCACTGGCTCACTCTTAGCTTGAATCACCCGATCCACGGGATCGAGATCACCTCCTGAGACCAGCTCCTCAGCAGCAAATCTGGTTTTAATTTTGCCAAGGTGTACTCAGCTTGATGCCTCTTCCTTAGGGATAATAACCCATCAATTCAGAGATTCCTGCAAAGTATACTGAGACGTCTTAATAATTATCCGGCCATTAAGAAAGGCAGCCATGAGGTTTGGTTATGATACTGAGGATAAGGGTGAACACTTGGTTCGCTGAATCTTGATTACAGGAATTCTGTTATTATTCTCTATGTAACTGCTTCATCAATCTCCTCGCTGTCGGAATCTATTCTTCCAGCTGTTCTCATTGACAGACTTTGGGTCTGATTCACGGAGCTGTGTTAAAATTATGACTGTCTCTGGATAAATCTGTTCTCTTTGCTGAATGCAAAAGATTCTGCATGCTATTTTACAGGAAGTGCCCATTCTGCCATTCAAGTCCATGACCACTGCCAATCGACAATCCCATAGATCCTATCCTCGATTCCTTGCTGCCCAGCAACTTTTTCCTCTCTTGCAGCCAATTAATCTACTAGTTTGATTTTGGGAAACCGGAGGTGACCACGCAGTCACAGAGAGGATGTGTAAACTCCACACAGACAGCACCCGAGGTCAGGATCGAACTCCCGTCTCTGGAACTGGGGGATGGGGGATGATGGTACTAACTGTTATGCCACCCACAGCTAACTCTTGCATGTGGTAGAGGGTTCTGCCAAGTGTACTGCCGATATTTACCCTGCCACCAACATTTAATGATAAATTAACCTGTTGTGAATTATATTTCGATTTGTGGGAGCATGCTGTGAAGACAGTGGCAACAGTGACCACTTCAAAAGTACTTAACTGGGTGTGAAGAGTTTTGGAATTTCCAAGATAATGCAGATTTCTGTTGGGAAGCACCTCTCAATGTAAGTAAAATGCAGTGCAGTCAAACTCAGCTGCACACAATCCCTCAGCTAATATTGTTCTCCTATACAGTGTTCTGTGGGGGTGAATAGAGTTCCATAGTGTGTTTGTTATGAGGCAACAATGTTATACATTTTGTTACATTTGCCATTCAGACAACTAGAATATTTGCAATAATGTAGAAAAGGAAAAAGAGATTGTACATCCATAGCCATATGCTCACTTAAGCATGCAGAGCATTTTGGGTGACTTTAAATGAAGCAAGTAAACAGGGTTCCAGAAAATCAATAGATCTCATCACAGGAGTATCTATCTGATTGCATTCTTCACTTGACAAAAGAGGTTCTTACAATTCAGGAACATTCTGTGTTTCTAAATTGGGAAAATTGGATTGTTGGCACACTGTCATGATGTCAGGATATGGTGTGCCAGGTGTTGTGTCATGGTATAACATCTCATCCCATCATACCGTCACACTGTATTTTGCTGCACTGCTGCACCAGCCACAATACGCTGTGACTTCTCATCCGTCCATGGTGCGATGTCTTGTCTTGTAATGGCATGACATCTTGTCCTGTAGTAATGTACATAACATCCTAATATATTGTGATATCCCATCTGCGAATCATTTGCTCTCTCAACCTGCAATGATATATCATTTCAGCCTGTAATGGAGTGCCATCTTGTCCTGACATGTTGCAGCACCCAGCTTGTAATGGTTTGCCATCCTATTCTGATGTGTTGTGGCACTTGTCCTGTTATGATGTGCCATCTTGTTCTGCTGTGTCGTGGGACTCATCCTGCAATGGAGTGCCACCTTTTCCTGAAATGTTGCAGCACTTGTCCTGTAATGGTGTGCCATCTTGTCCTGGTGTGGTGTGGCACCTGTCCTGTAACGGTAAGCCATCACGTCCTGACGTGCTGTGGTACTTGTCCTGTAATAGGGTGCCATCTGGTCCTGATGTGCAGTGGCATCTCGTTCTGTAATGGCATAATTTCCCATGACTTGATATGAAACTGCCTTTCAATAGTGTGCCATGCTGTCCTATATCAGTGTTCTATCTTAGTCTGATATGATGTGACATCTTGTCTCCAATGGTGTGCTTTCCTGTCCTGTCCTGTAATGATATGTCCTCTTTCTCTGTAATGATGTGCCATTTTGTCCTGTGGTTGTGTGATGTCATTCCTAAGCAAAAATTTTTTTTGCAGGGCCAATATTGCTGAAACACGGTGCTCATTAACTCTTTCAGAAATAATTATATCTGCTCTCTTTAAAAAGAATGCAGGCTAAATACCAAAACATGACAAAGTCGCCCATTATAACAGCTCGCAGACTCATTGTGTGGTAATTATAATTAATTACTGGAAAGTTCAATGTTGAAGCTGTGCAGAAACATTATCGTGTAAAGTTAGCTCTCATGGGACTGCTGGCCAGTGGGAGGGTGTAACTCGGAAGCTGGCTGCTGTTGCTAACTCTCTCCTAGATTGTCCTGGAGTCCCCAGGGATAAAAGATTAATTTCCTGGGCTCTGCTGCGAGCAATTCGGAGGGAGCTAAATGCCTCACGAAATTCTAGGACCAACTTTCTTCGTTAATTTTGAAATATTGGTGATGTGAACAGCGGAGGTTGTCTCATTGTTTTGGGGCCTGGAGATTATTTTTTTGCCATTATACTCACTGGAATAAATCTGACCAAATTAGGCAGCTCACTTGACATTGGGAGGACTTTCGGGAAGAGGACAGGGGAATAATGAGCATGGCTCATGAACATCTGTTGCCACTAGAAACTGCTTTGATTAGGCCCGATTATGCCGGTCTCTCTCCATCATCATTCATTGTGTCTTGAGCAGTACTGAAATCTTCAATCCTCCAATGTATTTTTTAAGAATGAGCATATATCCAAAGAAATTGCAGTAACTGTGAATGCAAGTACAGCAGCCAATCTTTAAGCAATAAAATCACACACAAATAGACGAGGGAGCAGTGAAGAGTTTTGTTGCCATTTGTAAAGGTTGGGTGGCCACTGACAGGTAAACTCCCAGCACATTGACGTACAGGCCTAGATTATGTGTTCAACGCTTATTAGCGGAGAGGACAGAGCTGTGGAAAGCCTTCTGAGTCCTGTAAATATCAAGCTGCCATGATTGAGCTGCAATATCATAATTCTGACATTAGCAGTGGGATTATTGATCAAGTGGATTGAGGATAGGGTGTCATGGTCCAGCCTAAACAGTTCTAAGTCCCCATCAGTCAGTGAATTTCAATTCAGCTCATCAATGAAATATATCTGCAGTAAAAATGTTGGTATCAGTCGTGGTGACCCTTCAATTACTGGACTGATACAAAAGCCATCTGGTTCATTAATGTCCTTCAGGAGAAAAAAGCTGCCTAGTCTGGTGTCTACGTGACTCCAATAGCATGGTTGACTTGAACTGTCCACAGTCAATTCAGGGACTTAAATGGATGAGCAATAAGTGTCAGCCCTTCTCGCATCATTCTCATCTGTGAAAGAATAAAGCATTTGCTGGCTTAGAAAATAGTACATAGCTAAATCAGGTGTTAAATTCCAGAATGGGCAACTGGAATAGTTGGTGGTGCTGGGAAATGGGTCAGTGGGAGAAGGGATTCTAGGTCTCATTCAGGAGATGATACTCCAGCCCAACCTAGGAGACTGGGCAACAGCAGCCAGCCCTCTGACTCACAACCTCCCACTGGCCAGAGTCCCACGGGACTATTACTCCGTACACCAATCTTTATACACACTATCAACAGTGAGGAGTAAGAATGAGCATTATCGTTGTCATAGAAACCTAGAACAAGGCACCTGCTAACTAGAAGATGATGGATGCCTTATACCCTGTGACATTGACTCAGGGATAAGCAAAAAACAAACTGCTGGAGGAACATAGCAGTCAGGCAACATCTATGGAGGGAAGACTCCAGATGAAGAATTCTGACCTGAAATGTTAACTGTCCAGAGATGTTGCCTTGACCCACTGAGTTCTCAGCTTCTCGTTTTCACCCCACAAACAGTTAACAATGGCCCCTTTCCTTTATCATCGTCACTTTTTTGCATATCTTTTATTCATTGTTCTTTATCTCTCTACATCATCGTCTAAATCTCTCATTTCCCTTATCCCTAACCAGTCTGAAGAAGGGTCTCGACCCAAAATGTCACCCATTCCTTCTCTCCAGAGATGCTGCCTGTCCCGCTGAATTACTCCAGGTTTTTGTGTCTATCTTTGGTTTAAACCAGCATCTGCAGTTCCTTCCTACCCAGTTTGTTTCTTTCACCAGATTCAAGCATAAGCAGTGTCATGTCTCTACATGGCTCAGATAAGAAAAGGTAGATAAGCTATGTAAATGTTATCAATGCAAGCCTTGATCCTACAATACAGACCAGATTCAATGTCTGACTCTGCCCATCTCAATTCCCCGTACAATAACATAATCCATTTCAACTTTCTAAACAGTAATTTGTGTGAGGACACTTTCAAGAAGCTTTCTTTCATTCATTCATTTTTAATTTGTGTTTCCTTTTCAATATCCACTTGCATTTCCAGACTTGAAAATACTCAGCCGAAGAAAATTTCCACCCTGCTCTAACACGATCCAAGCATTTTAAAGAAGCACAAAGGATATAATTATTTTAAGAAACACTCCAGCTTTCAATCTGGTTAATTTATTAATAAACCCAGAAGCTTTTCTCAGTCATCTTTGAACCCACTTCCTTGATCCAGCTGTGAAGAAGGCAGCGTTACTCGAGACAGTAGGGAATGGGCATACTTATTCTCCAATTCCCATTGGTGCTTTAATATTTCTCTGTTAAGTTGCTGGGAAATTGGCTGCATGCCTCGGCCTCACACTTCAAAGGAGAACCGACCATCTAATGATCTTTAATTTGGTGAATTACTCAAAAGGAAAGAATATTTTAATTTGCTCCATGTTAGCTGTCGGCCTGTCGCTGTTTTGTTTCCCCTGCTCCTCTCTCTTTCTTCCTGCGCGTCTTCATTGTCCATGGTTATTGAACCTTTCATTCCCTGTAAATGTTTCTCCTTTCATCCAATTGAAGTTTAGTTTCTTTTTTTCTGGGATCTACTAATCCAGCTGTGCCCTTGAAAATGACTGCAAAACTTTTCCCCATCCTTGGTTTTTGGTTCCTTCTACAATCTGTAGGTCTTCAAGTACAAGTCCCAATCCACACCTTGTGCTTGAACATATACAGGCTGTCTGCAGCTTGCTTAAGTGTTTCATTCTTTGGAACTGTCCGTAAACCGATTTCTCCTTAGGTCAGAAGAAAGCAATTTCAGTGAAGGTCGATTAATATGAACATGGAAATAGTGCAGAGAAGATTTATAAGAGTGTTGCCAGGACTTGAGGAGCTGAGCTACTGAGAATGGTTAGGCAGGCTATGACGTTTATTCCTTGGAGCACAGGAGGCTGAGAGGTGATCTTATAAGGGTACGTAAAATCATGAGGGGAATTGATTGGGTGAATGCAGTCTTTTACTGAGGGTAGGGGACTCAAAAATAAGAAGACATATGCTTAAGATGAGAGGGGCAAGATGTGATGTGAATTTGAGGGGCAATATTTTCACTCAGAGGGTGATGGGTATATGGAACGAGTTGCCAGAGGAGGTTGATGTGGGTACTATAACATCATTCAAAAGTCACTTGGGTAGCTATACGAATAGGAAATGTTTAGAGGGATATTGGTCAAATGCGGCAAATGGGACTATTTAAGATGGGGCATATTGGTTGGCATGGATGAGTTGGGCCGAGTCTGTTTCCAGGTTGTATGACTCTTTGACTATGACTCTGTTTACTAATTGTCTTCCTGTGTAGTTACAATGGTACAGGATCATAATGTCCAACATCTAATGGTTTGATGGCCTTGCAGTATAAATGGATATTATGTCACTGAATAAAATATTTTACGTGTCAATAAAAGAGATTTGGCCTTTCGGTTTCCAAAGAAATCCTCTTGTGGCCTCCCACTGAGAACCGGCAGCCATGTTTTTAAAGATAATCTGTTTGATTACTGTGGGAAAGTTACATCTAATTTTTTTTTAAAAAAGACTGTCCTGAATTAACGAGGTGCTACATAAACTCCTGAAGAGGCTTGCATTTCTGTAAATGAATTTGCTGTCTTGAAAAACCCTTGAAAACATTATGCGTAAAGTCGGTGAATGGGCATGTCTCTCACTGGAGTGGGCCCACATGTCCCACTGGTCAGTGAGGGGCAGGAGGTGGTTACACAAACTCAAAACACGTCCTCCCTTCGGAACACAGTCTTCTGTAATTCGGGAGCCCATATACCTGGACAGGAAAGGAATAGAGAAACATGGACCTAATGCAGACGAATGGGATTCGCACAGTTGGCGTGTCTGAGTTAGACCAAAGGGGGTCTGATTCTGTGCTGTACAATTTTATGACTCTATTAAAAGGCTAGCCTGGAGGTGAGCAAAGATTCAGGGAAGGGGAGGACGTGTTTTCAGTTTGTGTGGCCACCTCCTGCCCCTCACTGACCAGTGGGACGTGCGGGCCCACCCCAGTGAGAGGCGAGCCCATTCACCATGCAGACAAATGTCCCTCTCGTCACGCACTGAACCTCTGCAGTGAAACAAAGCACCGAAAACTCAAGCAGGCAGACACCAGCAACTGCACATCATTGTTGTAGAGCCCCTCTCGGGCACATACACTTGCTGATCTATTGTCGGGCTTGCACCTTGCCTTATCTTGAGCTAAAACCAAAGGACATGGGCCACTCTACAATTTCTTGGTTCGGTCGAGGTGAGGGGCATCTGCATTGGTGCCGTCATCAAGAGTGCAGCTGATGCCAGAATAACATTAACTGCGCTAGAGTGAATCGCGTACGGAAGTGACTAGTTAACTACCAATATGTGAAGTGGCTTTCATGTGAGATTTACATATGAAAAAGAGTACCAGATGTACACACAAGGCCTCAAAACAAAACCCCATCTATCATCTCAAAGCAGAGCACAATTCCGGGAAAATAAAAGCACCTCCCCTCTTTCTAAGGTACTGCCGAGGGTGAGTTAAACAAAAGGTGGGAAACCCATCATTCACAAGGCCAAATCGTTAACAGGTGCTGACATCTGCTCCGGCGTTATGGAGTATATGGAGAACAGATTTGAGGTTCCAGTCCACTCGTGGTGGAGGAGAGGTAATTGCCAAGGAGAAAAGCCCATGATCTTTCCAGGCCTTCAAGTTGTTCCAAGTCATGTAGTTGGCCACTATGCATGGTTTGCATATTGGAAGCTGTCGGGTACCGAGATTGTGTAGGGTAGTAAATAAACACAAACACACTGTTCTCTGTCCATTCTGTATAAGTGGGACCCTTTTCGCTTTGACTGTCTATGTCACAACCCTGCAAAACGTCTTTTCTCTAAACTC
The DNA here is from genome assembly GCF_053455715.1 of Rhinoraja longicauda. Taxonomy (NCBI): domain Eukaryota; kingdom Metazoa; phylum Chordata; class Chondrichthyes; order Rajiformes; family Arhynchobatidae; genus Rhinoraja; species Rhinoraja longicauda. Next base: position 27,342 of record NW_027602492.1, read on the forward strand.
TGGTTTAGCTGTCCTCCAGTCAGACCTAATTAAACATGTCTGTGGTACCATTCTGACCATTCATTATGAGAGGGCAATGTAATTGTGTTTCAGGTTCCCAACTTCATACGATGTTAGCACAGAAACTGCAGAGTGGATGGGGTTTAAATTTTGCTGGTGTAACCTTAAAGTTGTTCTTGTTAAATCCGTGCTCTTAATCTGAGGCCTGGAATTCTTCCCAAATTGCCTTATTAGTTATGGACATTGCTTCAGGCCAGTCAGACGAACCAGGTCAAGCAGAGTTTACCCTCCATCTCAGTTAACAGTCTATCCTGTTATTAACCTGTGTCCTTTTTTTCCCATCTCAGCACCTCTCCAATCTTCATCACTGCCGCAACCACTGTAAATTGCTGTAAATTCCATACCTTCTCAGTGTCCTGCATAAAGAAGCTTCTCCTACTCCCAAATCTCTGACATTCATTCTTTAACATCTATAAATTGTCACATTGCATGACCTTCCATTCCAATTGGAGCACACAATGAATGGATACATGTCCGTATTTAAAGTCACATAAGAAAGGTTATGTCAGCGTTGTGCTTGAATTTTCTCCAGTGAAGTGTCTTTGGACATCTTACTGGACTGGACCCAGTTGCAGTATCTCTCTGATCACCAAAACTATTAAAAACGATGGTCTTATGCACCCAGAGCGATGTGCTACTGAATCAATTCAATGAGCCACCAACAATCACTTGAGTTACAATTTCAGCTGCCTGCAAACTCAATTGAATATGGTTCCCAAAGATGTGTTCAGAGCTTGGGTTGAGGTGGGAAGGTACAGACTGCTTGAGGCAATGGTGGTGGTTGGAGCTGCAAGGGATTATCTTGACTGATTAGCTTCAGATGTAGAATGTAGGAGGTGAGATTAGTAAATTCACTGCTGACATAAAAATTGGTGATGCTGTTGACAGTGAGGAGGGTAGTCATGGCCGACAGGATAATATTTCCCAATTGGTAAGGTGGCAGATGGGATTTAATCATGATATACGTGGCATGATGCGCTAATAAAAGCAGGACATGGACAATAAATAATAAGAGTCTGGGGAGTATTGAGGACCAGAATGGTGTTGGTGTATAAGGAACCGTGAAAGTAGCAGCACAGATAGATAAGGTTTAGGAAGGCATATGGAATCTTTGTCCTCCATGGTCCAGAATATCAGAGAAGGTAGGTTATGGTTCAACTTTATAAAGCATTGGTGAGACCCCAGCTGGAATATTATATGCTTAGTCACTGCACTACAGGAAGGTCATGCTTGCACTGGAGAGGGTGCACAGAGGGTGCGCCAAGATGGTGCCTTGGATGGAATGTTTCAATTGTGAGGAGCAGCTGGAGAGGCCTGGTTTGTTGCCTTGGAGCGGAGGAGGCTGAGGGATGACCTGGTTGAGTTATACAAAATTATAGGCAACACTTGCCCATTGCAGAGGCATCTTAAAGCAGAGGGCATGGGCTTTGGGTAATGGGTAAAAGGTATAGAGAGGAACTGAGGTTGAACCTCTACACTAAGAGGGCTGGAATCTGAATCATATTGCCGGAATGAGGGATGGAGGCAGATGCACACAACATTTACGAAGTATCAAGACATGCACATAAATTGCCAAGGCATAAATGTTATTGGCCAAGAGGTGGTAAATAGTGTAGATGGATGTTTGATGGATGTGATGGGAAGGTCCTGTTTTTGAGCTGTATGACTCCATGAAGTTCAGCAGTAAGTTAAGTGGCCAGGTATGGTGCAGATCAATGTTTCCATTGTAGACCTCGGGGGATGGAGTGTGGCAGAGGAAGAGAATTAGCCACTGGTAATCAGGGGTCCAGGACCTGAGGAGCTTCAGGGAGTGGGGAGGATTGGAGAGGTCTTTGAGTTGTAGGAGGGGTGGGTGCAGAGTATAGGAAAGGGCCCTGAGTCTTCGAATGGAGGATGGGGAATAGTTCCTTGCAGAAGGGAGCAGGGAACTGAACTTAAGAATGTAAGAACTAGGTTCAGGAGTGGATGATTTTGCCCCTCAAGCCTACAGTGCATTTTAATAAGATCATGGCAGATGTTCTTCCTCAAACATCATTTTCTCGTCGTGTTCCCATTTCCCCTGATTCCTTTAATATCCAAAGATCTATCCATTTTTATACTGAATGTAATTAATGGCTGAGTCTCCACGCCTCTCTCTAGGACAGAATTTTGAAGATTCACTGGTCTCGGCATGAAGAAATGCCTTCATATTTTAGCCCTAAATGATCACCAACTTATTTTGCCTCTGGGACTCTAGTTCATGTCTCCTCATCCAGGGAAACCCCTTCCCCATGTCTACTCCGACAAGCTCTTTAAAATGTTCTGTCCCAGTCAGCCCCCCCCCCCCTCCACCTAAACTATAAAGAATTGAAACTCAGCGTATTCAGTTTAGAAGGGTCTCGACCCGAAACGTCACCCATTCCTTCTCTCCCGAGATGCTGCCTGACCTGCTGAGTTACTCCAGCATTTTGTGAATAAATCGTATTCAGTTTCCCCTTGTCTCACAAAATTGTGAGCAATTTTGGGCCCCATATCCAAGGAAGGATGCGCTGGCTCTGGAGAGGGTCCAGAGGAGGTTTACCAGAATGATCCCAGGAATGTGTGGATTAACATATGATGAGAGTTTGACGGCACTGGGCCTGTACGCGCTGGACTTTAGAAGGATGAGGTGGGACCTCATTGAAACTTACCGAAGAGTGAAAGGCTTGGATCGAGTGGATGTGGAGAGGATGATACCACTAGTGGGAGAGTCTAGGACCAGCGGTCATAGCCTCAGAATTGAAGAACATTCCTTTAGAAAGGAGATGAGGAGGAATTTCTTTAGTCAGAGGGTGGTGAATCTGTGGAATTATTAGCCACAGAAGGCTGTGGAAGCCAAGTCACTGGATATTTTTTAAGGTAGAGATAGATAGGTTCTTGATTAGTACGGGTGTCAGGGGTTATGGGGAGAAGGCAGGAGAATTGGATTAGGAGTGAGAGATAGATCAACCATTATTGAATGGCGGAGTAGACTTGATGGGCTGAATGGCCTAATTCTGCTCCAATCACTTATGACATTATGACATGGCCTAAAACGGCTCCTATCACTAATGATCTTTGACACATCCATCAGCCTGGTGAATATTCCCTCAATATCACGCACACCTTTAGGCAAGGAGAACAAAGTTATGCCCAGTACTCCAGTTGTGGGGGTTACCTTACAAGGGTTTCAGTCCAGTGCTGTGTAATGAAATATGGTTGCCTCAGGTGTGCCAAATGTATAGCCTTTCCCTGCAAAGTTTCAGAAGGACCTTGGAAAAACAATATGGTGCCAGATGCAACTGACGAGGAAATCACATTGGGAGCTCAATAGTGATTTAGTCTTGCAAGTTCCAGGTTACACCTCTGGAAAGATATGAAATGACCTGGAAAAGGGCACTATCGTATTTCATTTTGGGAAAGATTGATTTCCGATTGCACAAAGCTGAAGGAAACAGAATCTTGAAATCGAACTCTGCTCTTTTTTTCTTCTTAAAGCTATGCATTTAAGGATTAACAATTCTTAATTAACTGGCACTCTCTTTAATTTGTGGCTGCTTTCTGCACATATTGGAGTTAGCCAGATGCAACCCTGACTCTAATTCTGTATGCGCATCATATCCTAGCGTGATAGATGGATGATGTATTTATTTAATAAAGATAGATGGTCAGAAACGTTGATTGTATTTAAAAGACTCATTAAAGACCTCTGCTGATCATCATGACCAAATAAGTGACACACACCAGCTCGCAACCAACAGTTTGAACAAAGCAGCAATCTGTTCCAAATTTAGAATAGCCTATTGGAATATTTAGTCAATTTTCCACAAACAGAACTTTCAATCAAATTCCAGGGTGACCTTTGTCTTCTACAAAAAGGTCACAGCCTCATGTATAGTTTTCTATCATCCACAGATTTAGACTTGTGATTGTATTTTATGGTCAAAAATCTGCCGTTGATGACTTGCACAGCAAAGGCTCTTTGGTTTATATACCAAAATACAAACACTGCCTCCTGAGCTGTGCTGGGTTAATGATCTCAGTCAGAGGATACTGCAATTAAGGTCGTCATAAGGTCATAAGTGATAGGAAAAGAATTAGGCCAAGTCTACTCCACCATTCAATCATGGCTGATCTATTTCACCCTCTTAACCCCATTCTACTGCCTTCTCCCCAGAACCTTGACACCCGTACTAATCAAGAATCTACCTGTCTCTGCCTTACAAATATCCATTGAAGGCCTCCACAGCCTTCGGTGGTAAAGAATTCCACACATTCACCACATTCATTGACCACCACATTAACTTCTCAGCTCCCTGTTAGAGTAGTGAGGCTGGTGGGAGTAATGTCAGGGTTTTGGCTTTTGTGTTACAAACACTGGGGGGAGATTTTTGGTGGGCAATAAAAGAGGCTCTCAGAGGTCGGCTGGTGACTTCACAATCTGGGCAATCCAGGCAATTGTGGATCCAGATTCCACCCATGAGTTGGCCTGCGAGAGAGAGGGGAGGGGGGGGGGAGGGGGGGGGGGGGGGGGGGGGGGGGGGGAGAAAAGAAAGTGGGACGAGGAGACAATCTCCAACTGACCGTTTGTTTCCAAGCAGTCTATTAAGCTTCCTCTACTCCTGCTGAGGTGGAAATGACAGACACCAACTATAACTAGTGTTTGATGTAAACAGGTTCAATCCCTGATCGAGTGGACCATATAATTATCTTAAACCAGTCAATTGATCCTCGCTTTACTATTGATTATCAGCACTGTTGCCATACATAGGAGACCACTTTCATTAAATAGAGCACCTCCTCATGTTCCCACCATCACAAAAGCCAGTCTATAAGCAATTCGATTCACTCCATGTGAATCGAGGAAAAGGCTGAGATAAAGCAAAGGTTTAATTCAGATTAGTTCAGAGATACAGGGCGGAAACAGGCCCTTCGGCCCACCGGGGCCTCGTCACCCAGCGATCCCCGCTATCGTGGATCAACACTATCCTACACCCACTAGGGACAATTTACATTTATACCAAGTCAATTGACCTACAAACCTGTACATCCTTGGAGTGTGGGAGGAAACCGAAGATCTTGGAGAAAACCCGCATAAGTCAAGGGGAGAACGTACAAACTCTGTACAGACAGCACCCGTAGTCGAGCTCGAACCCGGCTGCATTCGCTGTAACATATCATCATATCATCATTCAACATATCATCCACCAACATTTCCGTCACTTACAACGGGACCCCACCACTGGCCATATCTTCCCATCCCCTCCCCTCTCTGCGTTCTGCAGAGGCCGTTCCCTCCGTAATACCCTGGTCCACTCGTCCCTTCCTACCCAAACCACCCCAACCCCGGGCACTTTCCTCTGCAACCGCACGAGATGCAACACCTGTCCCTTTACCTCCCCCCTCAACTCCATCCAAGGACCCAAACAGTCTTTCCAGGTGAGACAAAGGTTCACCTGCACCTCCTCCAACCTCATCTATTGCATCCGCTGCTCTAGATGTCAACTTATTTACATCGGCCAAACCAAGCGCAGGCTCGGCGATCGCTTCGCTGAACACCTGCGCTCGGTCCGCATTAACAAAACTGATCTCCCGGTGGCCGAGCACTTTAACTCCCCCTCCCATTCCCAGTCTGACCTTTCTGTCATGGGCCTCCTCCAGTGCCATAGTGAGGCCCGCCGGAAGTTGGAGGAGCAGCACCTCATATTTCGCCTGGGCAGTTTGCAGCCCGGTGGTATGAACGTCGACTTCTCCAACTTTAGATAGCTCCTCTGTCCCTCCCTTCCCCTCCTCCTTCCCAGATCTCCCTCTATCTTCCTGTCTCCACCTATATCCTTCCTTTGTCCCGCCCCCCTGACATCAGTCTGAAGAAGGGTCTCGACCCGCAACGTCACCCATTCCTTCTCGCCCGAGATGCTGCCTGACCTGCTGAGTTACTCCAGCATTTTGTGAATAAATGCATTCGCTGTAAGGCAGCACCTCTACCATTGCACTGTTAAATCAAATTCTTTACCTTCAGTCTGAATAATCACACAGCACGGTGGTGCTGTTAAATCAAATTCTTTACCTTCAGTCTGAATAATCACACGTGATACTGGATTAGCACATCAGATTTATTCCACCATGGGGTTCTTCCCGAGAAGATCTCTAGACACAACACACTAGTATCACGTGTGATTATTCAGACTGAAGGTAAAGAATTTGATTTAACAGCACCACCGTGCCGGTAATGCCGTTATGGAACCAGCCAACATTTCAGCTATAGTTCTGAGGACCTGTGCTCTTGAACTAGCTGCGCTCGCAACCAAGCTGTTGCAATGCAGTTATAACCCTGGCAATGTGGAGAGTTGCCCAGGAATGGCTTGTTCACAAGGTGGATAAATCAAACCTGGATAAAGAAGGGTTCCAACCTGAAATGTCACCCATCTTTTTTTTCTCCAGAGATGCTGCCTGAGCCACTGAGTTACTCCAGCGCTTTGTGTCTATCCTCTGAATAGTTACAGCCAGTCTTTTCTCAGTCAACAGCAGAGTCTTGGGGATGTTGTGAACAATATTATGAAGTGGCACTTACTCAACAATAACGTGGCCATTTTGGGTTTCACCAGGACCCCATTTGTCTCCAGACCTTGTGTTAACCTTGGTAGGGACAGAATTACCGGGTGATTCCCAGCCTCTGTGTCAAGGCTGCACTTGACTGAGTGTGGCATCAAGGTGCTCTGATAAAACTGGTGAATGGGTTTCAAGGGAAAACACTCAAACTCACAATGGGAGATGATTGTGGATGCCAATGATCAATCATCTCGTTTCCAGAATATCACTGCAGGGGTTCTTTGGGTCCATTCAGCTTCAGCAGCTTCATCAGTAACCTTACTTCCATCAAAAGGTTACAAAAGATGTTCTTTCATGATTGCAAAATCTTCAATTCCAATCACAGCTCTTCAGTAAATGAAGCAGTCACGATCTGGACAACATTCAGGCACAGGCTGATAAGTGGAAAATAACATCTGCACCACACAATTACAAGAGCAGGTCAAACACTGAATAAAAAACGTTAAAAAATTGTGTAGTGGCTGGAAATCTGAAATATATCAGAAAATACTGGAAACTCAGCAGGCCAGGCAGCATTTGTGGAGAGAGAAATAGCATTAACCATTCATGTCTTCATCAGATCTTCTCCCAACAGCCTGAAGACTTTCCTTTACAAGTTAGAGCATAGTAGATTACTTCCGCTACTGAAAGAGCACAGATCCAATTCTCAGGGAACTTCACA